>NC_142087.1:81876987-82156987 GCF_054644295.1 Miniopterus natalensis
TAGTACTTTGGTAAGTACTTAAAATGTGATTTTCACAAGAAGACAAATAGAGCCGAGTGGAATAAATTCACGAGATTGTTTAAGATAAGGCTTCGATATTCAAGGAATTTCCCAGTAGGGTACTTTCCCCAATGAGGAAATCCACACAGCTCAGTGTGACCATGTGACGGAATTGCAGGAAGGATGTCACCTCTGAAATAAAACGAGAAAGCCGTCTCCTGCCGGGAATGCAGTGGTGGTGTCCACAAGGTCAATAGCCATCTCTCCACCTTGAAGGCAGGTCACAGACCAGGAAGGAGATGCAAGAAGATGGAAGGACCCTCAGTCCTTGACGATGGTGGCCCTGGATCAGCAGCCCAGATCTCCCGACTTTGACTTGTTGTAACTTGAGAGACCCAGAGCTCGGCTTCCAGAACAAGAGGCACACCCAGAGGGTGTCCTGGCTGTCCTGTAAACCTGCATTAGCATTCAGATCTCCTGGGACTGTCAGTGCTCAGGAGTTGCTGGGCCGCCTCCAGGAGCCTGCCAGGATGGAGTTCAGAGTGGACTTTGGCTTTGAGGCAACCACGTTGTTTTACCCCAGCCCTGTGCTCCGTGTCCCAGTAAACCACTCACTGCAGAGGTGTCCCCTGCACACCTGAGACGGCTCAGACACAGACCCTCTGTGTTCCCACTTCTGGCCTCATAAAAGGTCAGCTCAGCTGGTCAATAAGGACAAGTGCTAACTTGACCGCCCTGTAGTCACGTTTCTTTCTCCTCCACAGGGGCCAGGATTCTGACCCACACTCAGCCTGACACTCAAAAGCCAGGTCCTGAGCTTGGCTTTCCCCACCCTTGGAAGGAGAAGCCCTTTTCTGCAGGGCCTTTGCGATGCCTGCCGATCTTGTGGTGAGCCCCGCCCCCACTCAGAAGCCCCGCCCCTCCTTGGCAGCCCCGCCCCACTCGGCAGCCCCGCCCCCAGTCAGAAGCCCCACCCCTTATTGCAATTTCGAACCTGAGTCCAGATTTGTTTTTTTTGACAGAGGACACACACAGGGAGAAAACATGGGGTCTTGACTGATCTCCAGTGGGGACAGGTGATCAGACGTTATTAGAAGTTACAGGTCCCATCTCTTTATTTGGCTGGGAGTGAACTCAGCCCAGGGGAGAGGAAGTGATTTCCCCACCTCTACAGGGGCCTGTCTGGCCCATCATGGTTGGCATAGTGTGGGTTTTGCAATCCCCCGGTGTGAAATTGATATACGGCAAACTATTGTTGGGTCTGTCCTATACTTTAAAATCTGACAATATCTCTTCTAAACAATTAAGCCAGAGGTGACCTTATAGGAAATGTCATGTGTAGGAATGGCTTCACCGATATTCATGTTTTTCAGAGAGATTCTACCAGAAAGAGACCAGCTGTAGTCGACGTTGGCCCAACTCAAGGCCAAGGGAGAGGGGCACACTGCTTCGCAGAGACCCAGCCGCCAGGGAGCCGGGGTTCTTGCAACCCCTTCAGCTTTCAGTTTACTGTGAGGCATCACTTTGAGGGAAAGATATGAAAAAATGCTGTCTCACACAGGCATTTAGTTGGCAGAGGGAAATGTCTTTTAATAGTCTTTTCATATAATTGGACACTCTCCTTCAATACAACACCAAACTCAACCAGAAGTAGTTTCTGAACAACCAGAGGCAATCCGGCCTGAAGTCCCATCAGTGACTTCTTCGTATCTCAGTAAAGTAAAGCCCACAGGTCCCTCTTGAACTTTAAGTGAATCTTTTACCCATGCATAATGTGGTCACATCATATTTGCCATTTGGAAAACAATAGTTCCAAAGTTTGTGCAGATTTTCCACTAATACTATCAAAAACTCACATTTGCAAATATCACCAGATCTTATCACAAAAGTCTTTATTTGTGGGAAAGGCTGCCAAGCTCAGGAGTGGTAGATACAAGTTTTCCAAAATTTTAATTTGAACTTGGAAACTCAAATTGTGTTACTGGCAACAAATACCATCAGTTATTTTGCTCAAAGTGACAGGCTCTCTAGTCATGTCTTTAAATATTTGTTTTTATTTTAGATGAGTCCTCAGGAGAGAGAAAATTACCCTTTATTGAGCAACCCTCTCTGGTTGACACTGAGTGCAGAATTCAAGTATATTCACTGTGCCTTCGTTGCCAAGCAAAACGCACGGATCCCCAAGTACTATTTACATTGCTGGGAACAGGCGGTGTGATTTCCCGGTGCGTGAGGGCCCGCCTGTGTGTGCAGGAGGTGTGCTGTTGTGATTTTAAAATGTTAGAAAATTTCATGAGAAAAGGCAGTTCTTCTCTATCCGGTTTCAAAACACACGTGTGGGCACACAAGCACACACATGTACGCATGTGCATGCACACACACACGCATACACATGCACACAGGAGCATCACGATTGTACGGTTCTCCTTTCGTGATTCTGATTTACATAAAATGATGTGTGCACACGAGCATCTCCAACGTCTTGTGAGCAGTTTGGGGAGCTGCATTTCATTTCAAAGAAGAAATGACCAAAGCTGAGCTGGCTCCAACTTTCTGCACGGGGTGGGGGGGGGGGGGGCTAATTATCAGAGGAGAAAACTGGGAGGAAACCCTCATCACCTTTCCTCTGGTTCTCCTGGGAGGCTTAGAAAGTGTAGCCCCCACCTGTGGCTTCCAGCACCTGTTTTTTGTTTTGTTTTAATTCTTTAAAATATGTTTTTATTGAGCCCTAGCCGGTTTTGCTCAGCAGTTAGTGTCGGCCCGCAGGCTGAAGGGCCAGGGTCAGGCACCTCAGTTGCAGGCTCGATCCCTGGCCCTGGTTGGGGTGCATGTGGGGGGCAACCAATCGATGTGTCTCTCACATTGATGCTCCTTTCTCTGTCTCTCTCTCTTTCTCTCTCTCTCTCTCTTCCCTTCCACTTTCTCTGAAAAGCAATAGAAAAAATATCCTTAGGTGAGGATTAAAATACATACATATTTTTATTGATTTTAGAGAGAGGGGAAGGAAGAGGGAAGGAGAAACATCGATGTGACAGAGAAACATTGATCAACTGCTGGGAATTGAGCCTGCAACCTGGGTATGTGTCCTGACTGGGAATCGAACCAGCGACCTTTACGGACGACACCCAACCGAGTGAGCCACACTGGCCAGGGCTTCCTGCAGCCCTCGGGCAGATCCCCCCAGAAAGGAGGCAGCGTCCCTGGGGAGGCACAGGTGGCGCTTGTGCACACAGATTATGCCAGGAGGTTAAACTGATAAAGCTGCTTTTCTTGGAAGGTGAGTTTACTTTTTACCAAGGCAGAGATGCAGTTGAGTGCTGGGGATTTAGAATCATCTTCCAAAGAAACAAAGGCACATACTATACAAACCAGACAGTGACACCAGCACTCTGCAGGCCCACCTCCCCCTGCTCCCTTCCTTCTGGCCCCTTGGCACCCTGCCGGGGGCTGTCACCGGGTTCCAGAGCCCACTTTAATGTGGCAATGACATTTCCACTGCAGGGCGGCCACCACAGGCCTTTTGTCTTCTTGCCAGTGTCTCTGCATTGAAATATGAATACCCCTGCCCTGAAGGAGTGGTCAATGAAGTATGGATTCTGGAATGTAATGGGAATTCCTTACGGCTTCAAAAATAATTGACTGATCCTGGATCCCTCCTGCCCCTTGATTGATTGGTTAAGGTTTTGTGACAGTCAGTATGAAGATTGATCTTGGGGATGGAAATATGGCCCAAGGGAGACATGACTACAAATCACTAAGCCAAATCAAAGTGGCGTTTTCCATGCGACCAGGTGGTTGTGTTTGAAATGTGTGTGTGGTGGGGGAGGGGCCTTTGGGCAGTAGGAGGATGGGAGTGGGGAGAGCTTTTGTTCAAAGATCTAAACCTACAGATCCTAATAGTCTTTATTTTGATGGGATTTTCATTGCAGTATGGTCTCCTGCTGGTTAATCCCTTTGGCTGCATCATTGGCTCATGTAGCTCTAAGTGTAGGGATAGGGCCACCTTCAGGAACAGCTGGATCCAGGAACTGCAGTGATTCCAGGTTCCCCATCCACATCTCTCAGCCCCTGTGCCTCAGCTCGTGGCCAGCCTTTCCACGCAGAAGACCAAGTGAACAACAGCAGCCCAAGCCTCTAACCTCCCCTTATTGGCCGCAGTAGGAGGGGCAGCCCCCACTTCCAACTTAGGGAAGGTGCCCACCAGGTGGTCCTCAGCAGGATCCCAAGGCCCTTGGGTGCATTTTGCCACTTTGGTGTCACAATAACCAGAGGGCGCTTCTGGTATTGGCAAGGGGAGTAGGAACTCAGAGGTGCCAGACCACCCTGCACTGTGAGGACGTGCACCCATCTGCCATGGGGTTCCAACGCCCACGGATACTCTTGTAGGAAGAAGCTTGTTAACAGTCATCCGAGCCTGGCGTCCTAATGCTGGTCTGCAAGGAACACAAAGCATTTGTAGCACAACTGAATTTTCCAGGAAAGCAACCTTGGTGGGAATCAAGAGAAGATTGCAATTTGGGGGTGGGGTACCCCCCCGAGTTGTTATCAATTTTGGAGAGGCTCGTGGGCTTGAGCAGCGAACACCACGTTTTCACCAGGTCTGCCATCTCAGGTGCTGAGTCACAGGGGGGAGCCAGCTGAGGAGTCCCGCCTCTTCCAGGGTGCTCGTTCCTGAACATTCACATTTTGAAATATGCATTTTATTAGAAATTGCTTTCCTTTCTGTTGGCCTTTCTATTACAGTTAGGACATAAAATTGATCCCTCATTAAGTTGCCTGTGCAGGTGGGCGCTGTTGGTTCATCGTGGGAGCAGCACGCGTGTCTTGACTATTTGCCTTCTGCTGATGCAGATGGAACGGGGGGCGGGGGGAGCGGTTGGGCCCTCCCCCAACCACAGCGAGGGGTGTCCCCACAGAAGGAGTCCTGGCTGCAAACGAAGACACCATTTTAGAGCGAAACTGCCCTGGGAAGAAAACCATATGCAGAAATAAACGTGGGTATAAAAATCAATAATATGTATTAGGGCTCTCCAGAGAAGCAGAACCAAGAGAATTATGGATGAAGAGATTTGTTACAAGAAATTGGCTCCTGTGGTTACGAAGCCCCAAAGTCTGCAGTCGGCCAGCTGGAGCATCAGGACAGCCAATGGTGTGGTTCTAGTCTGAGAGCCAACCAGCCTGACCCCAGGAACTTAGGCGGAGACCAAAGGCAGTAAGAGTCAGACGGCCTAGTTTGAAGGGAGTCAGGCAGGACGACTTCCCTCGTTCTAGATGAAAGGTTGTCCTTTCTGTTCTACTCAGGTCTTCAACTGATTGGGTGAGGCCCACCCATCCCATGGAGAGCAATCTGCTCTACTAAGTACACTGATCCAAATGCTCGCTCCATCCAGAGCATCCTCACAAACACACCCAGGACCATGTTTGCCCAAAGGTCTGGGCACCCCGAGACCCAGTCGAGCTGACACATATATTTAACCATGTACAACTAAAGTCACAGAATGTGCAGGTGCTGAAGAAGTGTCGCATCAGAAGAGCCCGAGCCCCATCTAGGAATGTGCTTCTCAAATGCAGCCGAATGTGAAACTCTCCCAGGGTTAGGTTTTCAGGGACAAAGAGTGTCACAGAAACACTTGCGGAGCCTGCAAAAGCACTCTGTGTACACCCATCTAAAGATGTTTAGAGTTAGAACTTGATGGATGCTCTCACATCTGGTGTGAGAGATTTAAGACTCATGATTGATTCAGATCATATTAAAATATTGATAAAAATTAGATTCAAAAACAGCTTCAAAGGACCTTTAGGTCGAAAAGAGTTAAGCAGAGATTTGAAGGCAGATTTCGCTCCCTCAGTTTCTTGGTGGGGGTGAAGGTGTCAGCGCCGGGCAGAGCCTCTGACAAGGGCAGACGCATCCTCTGAGATGTGCCTGGAGGACAAGGGGATTCCAGCAGACAAAGGGGTTCCCCAGGAGGGGCTGGGAGGCTCCTCCCGACAGACCCAGGCTCCTCTCCCACCGGACACCAGAGGCTCCCGCGCTCCAGTGGTCCCGTTTCCCCCTTTTCTTCTGCACTGGGCCCTGGCCTTCCTTGAATGGGAGGCCCTGCTATTAATGATGCTGTTGGTCCAGGGCTCACTATGTGCCAAAGCTGCATATGGATGATTTTATTTACTCCTCAGAAGGACCTGGCAAGGAGGGCTCAGTTCTTAACCTGATTCTCCAGATGCAGAAACAGGGATCAGACACACACCTGTCCCAAGGGGACATGGCCGGGAAGAGGCAGAGCTGGGACTTAGGCGCAGGCAGTGGGACCCCAACTCTGGAGAGCAGACCTTATGGAGCTGCTGCGCCAGCCCTCGCACCGTCTGCTTCTCACTCCCTGCGGACTCCCCACTTCTGGCCCACCGTCTCCCCAGCGCGAGGAGGCCGCTCTGCCTCCATAGACACGCGCGGAGGGCCTCCGACCTCAGCCCCAGGGGCCCGGCCCTCCGGAGGCCTCCCAGCGGCCTTCTGCACTCCTGAGCTGGTACTAAATATAATCCGAGGGCACAGCCCACCCCTGCTGAGAGCTCTCCAGCAGCTATAAATAAAATACCATCAGGGGCTGTGACCCACGACCTTAAGCAGCCACCTCGAAAAGCTAAAAAAAGAGCAAACCCAACCCAAAGTCATTAAGAAAAAGGAAATTGCAAAGGTGAGAGTGGAAATCAATGAAATAGAAAGCAAACAATCAAGGAAACAGAGAAGGCCAACCGTCTTTAAAAGCACTGATAAAATTAATAAATTTTATTACTTTTAAGCTACAATAAACAAAAAAAGAGAGAGAAATTTACAAATCTCCACTTCAGGAATGAAAACTCCTGGCTGAGATCCGGCAGTCACGAAGTGAGAAGGGAATATTATGAATGACTTCATGCCAACAAATTTTAAACAGATGGAATAACAAATTCTTCGAACATATAATTTATCAAAACTTATACAAGAAACCTTAAAACTGACTCAAGAAGAAATATGTCATCTAAAGGCCCCGTGTGCTTTAATGAAATCGATGCCTGTGGCCCCCCCACTTTCCACCCTTTAGGCCCCGTGGCCGCTGTCCTGCCCCGGTCCCTGTCATTCTGGATTGCACTGCCTGCTGTCCTGGGGCCATCTCGGTCACCCAGGGGGAGAGCTTGAGTGAGGATGAGGTGTACTTCCCGGTGCCATAGCAACCGAGCTTCCGAACCGGATTTACATTTTTCACTGCCCTGCAGGAGCCACCGCCACACTCTCCGAAGTCCATGGCTGTGCGTCCACCCGCTGGACAATCTTTAGAACAGAAAACAACCTTAGGCTGAAACTCGCCCCCAGTCCCCTCAGTGCTCAGGGTCACAGACACGGGTGCCCCGCCTTGGCCACGTCGTAGCGGGGCGATTCTGAGCAGTTTACAAACCTTCCTGAGCCTCGGTTTCTTCTTCGGGAAATCGGGGCTGTCAGAGGATCCAGTGACATGAGGCACACAGAGCACGATTCTGTGGGTGACAACTGTGAAGCGCTAGGCTGGCATTAACCAGACACAGCAAGCCCGGCACAGGGCCTGGTACCTGTCACTGGCACCCGCTGGGTCTGGAGAGGGGAGAGGAGGCGGGGAGGAGCCCACCGCACTGGACATGTCCCACAGCTGCAGGTGCAAACGCGGGTGCCACAGGCTGTGCCAGCTCCTCCAGGTAGGAACACAGGCGCCTGCTCGGCTCATCACCCATTTGGAGGTTCCCTCCTGTCTCTTTCTTGACACCTGTGCACTTGGGACCCCCAGCAGCTCAGCTCGTGCACCCCTGGCGGCAGCTGTGGGCTCAAGGCTCCTGCGTCAGGGGCTGTCCTGCGGGTCGTCAGGTGGTCACTCCCCATTAACCCCCTTCCTTTCCTCACATCACCTGTGCTCCCTGTGACGCGTTAAAGAGAAAACTCGCTTCTCTGCCCAGTGCAGGGGAAGGCCTGGCTTTCTTTCCTTCTCCTTTAATTTTAAGTCCCTGACTTTCAACCTCTATCTAGTGTCAAAAACAATACTTCCTTAAAAAGATAAATGTACCTAGATCTTGAAATGTAACATTGTAAATACACTTGATGACGCTGGCCTACACCCGGGAGGAGCGCCCATGACCCAAGAGCCCTGAATTCAAGGTTCATGGAAAAGTGGTTTCAGCCCCAAACACGCCAGAGGCTCCTCATAAACAGCAAGGACAGAGCTGTCGTCTGTGCTGCGCACCACACCCAGCGCTACAGCCGAAACCCGCCTGCAGATTCTCTTTCCCAGGTTTCAGTTCCCCAGGGCACCTACCGCCGTCCAAAAATATTAAATGGAAAATTTCAGAAATAAACAATCCATAGATTTTTAAGTTCCATGCTATTCTGAGTAGGGTGACGAAGCCTCACGTCCTGCTCCGTGCCGCCGGGACAGGAGTCGTTTCTTGGTTGAGAGCGCTCCTGCCCGTTAGTCACTTAGCACCCATCCGGGTTATCAGACCAGTTATCAGAGAGAGGCCACACTCACATGACTTTTATTACAGGACATTGTACAGTTGCTCTACTGTATTAGTAGTCATTGTTAATCTCTTACCGCTCCTAATTTACAAATTAAACCTTACCGTAGGTGTGTGTGCATAGGAAAAAACATAGCATGTATAAGGTTCCGTTTCAGGCACCCGCTGGGGTCTCGGAACACGTCCCCTGGGAAAAAAGGGACTGCTGTACATTCATTTTCATACTCACCCTGTGAGATAGGTAATGTCATTATTGCTGTTTTACAGATGAAGAAACTGAGGCCCAGAGAGATTAAGAAATTTGCCCCGTGTGACACAGCTTCAAGGTGATAAAATCAGGGTCCACAGAGCAGCCATCCCAGCCCAGAGGCTACAAGCCTCACGCCACCCGGGCTCCTGCTGCCCGGGTCTTTCCACCAGCTGGAGTCCTGCAAACACTCCAATAGCCATGGGCTGAGTTCTAACACCTACCCACAGCTGGGGCTCTCACACCTACCCACGGGCTGGGTTCTCACACCTACCCACAGCTGGAGTTCTCACACCTACCCACAGCTGGAGTTCTCACACCTACCCACAGCTGGAGTTCTCACACCTACCCACAGCTGGAGTTCTCACACCTACCCACAGCTGGAGTTCTCACACCTACCCATGGGCTGGGTTCTCACACCTACCCACAGCTGGAGTTCTCACACCTACCCACAGCTGGAGTTCTCACACCTACCCACAGCTGGAGTTCTCACACCTACCCATGGGCTGGGTTCTCACACCTACCCACAGCTGGAGTTCTCACACCTACCCACAGCTGGAGTTCTCACACCTACCCACAGCTGGAGTTCTCACACCTACCCACAGCTGGAGTTCTCACACCTACCCATGGGCTGGGTTCTCACACCTACTGCACAGGCTGGTTCTTACACCTACCCCATGGCTGGGTTCTCACACCTACCACCTGGGAAGTGTTAGCTTTTACCTGAAGTCGTTTGTTTAACAGCAGTTTTCACTCAGATGTTGTTCTAATCTTGATTAAAAGCACAGAAATAAAATAAGTACCACATTAGGCTGATCAAACATCGGCACACAGTGCCTGTGAATCCACTCAGGAAATACGATTTCATGCAGCCGTCAGTTTCAGGACGCTGAAGACGTGGCCGGGCACCCCAGCTCTGACCAGCCCTCACCATTCCCACCTCACTTCCTGCTCCTTTGTCACTTCTTTAAGTGGCCGAATCACTCATGACAACACAGCCCCTCTTTTACCAACATTTCAGTTTCCCACCAGAGCTGGGCGTGTGACCGGGGTGCAAGGGCGGCCAGGCCAGCGCTGTCCAAGCCCCTGTGGACTCTACAGTTGGGCAAACAAGTCACTGAGGCTGTATCCCAGTGCCCGGTGCTGAGCACCTCCAGAGGGGAGACACTGGGCCACACACGGGGGTCAAGAGGCCAGCCTGAGCCTGGAACCACATCGGCTGGCCTGGATCTCCAGTCTGCAGACGGCCGACCCTGGGACTTCTCAGCCTCTGTGATGATGTGGGCCGATTCCTTATAATACATATATATATAGAGAGAGAGAGAGAGAGATGATAGATAGAGGATAGACCTATTTCTCTCCCCTATTGGTCAATTTTCCTCCCTTCCACCCTCCATCCATTTATTCAATAAGTAGCCCTGGGGCCTGCTCTATGCTCAACTTTGCGAGGAGACACAGATGAAATGTGAAGGAAAAACACTCAGCTTCTGTCCTCAGAGCAGCCGGGGAAGACCAGCGTCCAGCAGGCCCAGGGCGTGGTCTGGGGGGGCAGGAAGGGAGGCGGCCGGGCCTCCCACTGGCGGCCTGGGGGAGTGGGGGCGATTATCTCCAAACACGGCATTCCTGGGAGAAGGCCACAGGTCACTTCTGCTAAATTGCTTTGCGTGAAAGTGTACTTCCCAGTGCCATAGCAACCGAGCTTCCGAACCTGATCTACATTTTTCACTGCAGGAGCCACCGCCAGGCTCTCGGAAGCCCGTGGCTGCGTCCACACGCTGGACAATCTTTAGAAAAGAAAAACAGCCTTAGGCTGAAACTCGCCCCCACTGCCCCTCGGTGGACTGTCCGTGCTCATGGTCACCGACATGGGTGCCTTGGCCACGTCGTAGCGGGGCGATTCTGAGCAGTTTACCGAAACTTCCTGAGCCTCAGTTTCTTCTTCGGGAAATCAGGGCTGTTGGAAGATCCACTGATGTTAGGCGCACACTGAGCGCGATTCTGTGGGTGACAATTGTGAAGTGCTAGGCTGGCATTCAGCAGGACTGTCTTACACAATCTCGTCCTGGTGTTAACAGTGACCACTGAGGACACCACAAGTTGGGAGCTCAAGCTGGGCCCCCGGAGCGCTGCGGTGGGGTTTCCATTTCCTGTTTGTCCTCTGTGCTGTGACATTCCCGTGAGGGGCTCCCAGCTACCGGGAGGGAGGCGGAAGGCAGGACAGCCTCCCCGGGTCACCCAGTGCCTTCTCCGTGTCAGGGGGGTTTCCTGTCCCCAAATCTGCCCCGGACTTGGTCCAGCTTCCTTTCAACAGCACCTGCTGAACACAGAGCTGCGGGAGACGCCCCGGGGTCCTCACTCCGGGAGGCAGCCCCGTCTTGTGAACCCCTTGGAAGCCGGTCAGTGGAAGGAAGGATGTTTCCTGGGGCCTGGCGGATGGGTACCCCTCGCCCCCCTCCCAGCTGGTCAGACCCCTTAGGCCCAAGGAGGACACGTCTCCAGGCCGAGGGCTCTGCAAGACAAGGAGTCCCGGGGTCTTCAACTGAAGACTCATCAGGGCCAAGGTGAGGCGAGGAAAACGCAAACCCAGGCGCCGAGCCAGGAATTCTGATTCCATGGTTCAGCCTGGGCCCCGGAGCCAGCATTTTATCAGTCAAAAAACTCTGCGTCCACCTGCAGAGGCAAACGCCCTCGGGGGACTTCAGAGAGCGCCCTGCGCCTCTGGAGCATTAAGGCAAATGCGGAGGCTCTGTGCCCAGCGGGGAAGGGCAGTGGCTGTGGACACGCTTCTGATCATTCTGGGCCCTGTCTGTGGCAGGGTGACACTATTCTCTCTACTCTTCTGCACGCTTGAAGTTTTTCATGATAAATAGTTATTTTAAGTCCTATTATAAGCTCAAAATCTAAGAAACTTGGACATTCCTCTAATTCTTCCCTGACTTCAACTCCAGCCAGAAAATCTGGAGGGTGTAAAAGCCAGTGTTCGCCTGTGGCACACAAAGGACCCTCGGGGTCTAGCACGTCCCCCCAGGTCCTGAGGGGTGATTTGCTTTTCCTGCTCTTCCTTCTTCTCTGGCTGGCACAGAGGCCGTGTCCCCGGGGACCGTGCCGCCTGAAGGAACATGACGGAGGCGCGGACACCGCTCGCCCGCTGAGGTCCTGCAGCTGAGAAGTCTGATGGTTTCTTTTTCCCTCCTCTTTCTCTAAGCTGTGGCTTCCGTCACCTCGGGGGCGTTTGAAAGGACAGTGACTCTCTAACTGGCGTGCCGGGTGAAACGGCCACCTCCACCCCGGATATGCTGGCCTCCTGCACCTACACTGGGCTCCAGGGGACACTCCTGTCCTGCGCCTCTGGACGGCGCCGGGCGCAGAGTCCGAGGCGGGAAGGAGGGAAGGGTGCCGTGCCCTCGGGCAGGGCGGGAACCTCGGCGAACTGGCCTATGCCCACGTGCTTCCCAGTTCAGCTCGTGCCTTCACACACGTCCCGCCAGCCGAGGGTCTGAGCCCTGCACAGGGACCTGTCCCAGGAGGGCAGTCAGGACGTGGGAGGGATGAGGGATTGGAGGTCACTCGGCCTCCTCCCTGACACCCAGTAAAAACTGCACTGACTTCCAATATCTGTCTGGAGTGACCAGCCCCACCCACACTCTGCTCTTCGGAAAACAGTAGGGGTCCAGTCTCGGGGGGTGGAGCCCACCCACCTTCCCCACGGAGCTGAGGCCAGGAGGGCACAGCCCCGCCCACCCCGTCACTGTCCTTTCTCCCTGAAAGAGAGGGGAGGACAGTAAACATCTACTGGTGGACAAAGAACGACTGGTCCCTGCTGTGCCTGGGCCTGCAGCGTCCTAGGCGCATGCAAGGAACTTCACGTACAATGTCACTTACAAACTTTTCGTTGGGAAAAATTTTAAACACTCAAGAGAGAGAATAGCATAAGAAACCTCCATTACCACCTTGATTTAATAATTATTACTGTTTAGCTGTATTTGCTTCAGCTGCTTTTTGCTCGAGCATTTTAAAAACGAGTTCCTGACAGTGTCACAGTTTGTCTCTAGTTTAACTCCTCAGTGCCTGTGTCTTAAAGGGAAAGACACTTACAAACCTCAGTAACATTGTTGGACATGAGGAAATAAGCATCCTTTGTTAATATCATCGAAAAGCACATCTCTATTCAAATTTCTCCAATGGCCCTGGAAATGTCCTTTTAAATATACGTGTGTGTGTGTGTGTGTGTGTGTGTGTGTGTATGTGTGTGTGTTTACTGATCTCAGAGAGAGGAAGGGAGAGGGAGAGAGAGAGAAACATCAATGATGAGAGTCACTGATCGGCTGCCTCCTGCACACCTTCCACTGGGGATCGAGCCCGCAACCCGGGCATGTGCCCTGACCGGGAATCGAACCACAGTCTCCTGGTTCACAGGTCAGTGCTCAACCGCTGAGCCAGGCCGGTCTGGCTGAAAATGTCTCCTTATAGTCGATTTGCTCAAATCGAATCCAGACTACATGCACTAATCGCATTGCGTCGTTCCGTCACTTAAGTAGTTTTAATCGAGATAAGTACATGCCTTTTGCTCTCGTCATTGACCGGGTGGGAGATGTAGCTCATTTAATCACACCACAGCCCTACAAGGTAACTGTAGTCCCTCTGTTTCCAGGGAGAAAACCTGGGCTCTAAGAGCCCACGGAACGCAGAGCAGAGGCTGACAGTCACAGGCTCGTTGACACTGAAAGCGAGATCTGTTTGCTGTAACCGGTGTGGCTCGGTTGGCTGGAGCTTCATCCCTACACTGAAAGGTTCGCCGGTTCGATTCTCAGTCAGGGCACATGCCCCTGTTGTGGTTCGGTCCCCGGGTGGGGCACCTACGGGAGGTCTCTGTTGCAGCGGGTACCAGGTCATTCTTCAGTTTACGACTCAACCCATCTCTAAACAGGCTCCAAAGACGCATATCTCCTGACCATAGCCTAAGAATTCCATCCAGGACTTTTTTCCAGGCCCGAATCCTGGAAGAGCTGCATCAGCCCTTGAGAGTGGCTTCTGGGCGATGCCAGTGCTTCCTGACACCCAGTGCAGGTGGTATGAGTGGGGATTTTTGGAATTTTTCACTAACAGGAGCTTGGTTTGCAATGGGGCAAATGCAGGCAAATGAAGAGTGACTGAATAATATGGAAAAAGCTATGTGGATGCTCTTTCCTCAGGAGCACACTCCCAGGACCACAGGCAGAGCACAGCCTTGCTCCCAGGTACGCCGGCCTCCACTTCTCCACACACTCCCCTCCTCCTGCGCACCAGCCGGTCACGCCAACGAAGTTCCATGGGCTCTGACCGGGACTTTCTACCTGGAAGAGCAAGTGAGCCCTCGAGTCTCCCAATACCTGCAAAGTGTCTCCTGGCCCCGTATTCCTGCTTGGAGGACCTGTCCTGAAAAGGGGCCTCAAATCCATCTGTGGGGAGGCCAATAACAAACGAAGCCTCAGCTCACTCAAATTTATTGGCAGAGGAGGTGAGGCAGCCCCACATCTCCAGGAGTGGGCTGTTGATGACCAGTCGGGGGGAACAAGCGATGCTGGGGCGATCAATCCCCACAGCCTTGGCCCTGGGGCAGTAACTCAGATGGATGGCTCGCCCGGTGAAGAGCATATTTCACGCCCGTCACAGCAGATGCAGTTCATCGGTCTTCATCTCCCTGCAGCTCCCACAGCCAGAGAGCCTTCTGGAAAGCGCAGGTACAGTGGGCTCCTCGGACAGGCGCGGGACGTCTGTGCTCACCGACCCTTCAGGGGATGCTGAGTGATGGGCTTGAGAAGCTGTTTGTTTCCAGGCTGTTGGATGGAGTCCCCTGGCCATGCTCCAGCCTCCGGCATCTGGTTGCTCTCGCTGGCACCGGGGCGATTGTTGTAGCTGAGTGACTGCTTGGAATAGCTCTGGGGTTGAGAGACTCGAAAACTCTGGGATTGAAGAGAGGGCGTTCATGCGAGCTGGCCATAGGACACCTTGGCAAAGCTAACATTTATCTTTAAAATCAAGCATTGCCATTTCAAAAAGGAAGCATTGCACTCATGACAACGGAATCTTCTTTCCTTCCCAAAGACGCCATAGTCGCGGCTCCAGCCAGAGCAGCTCCTGGGGTCTTGTCGTCCAGTTAGGACAGAAGCCACCTGCTCGCGGACGTTACCTGTAAGTGCCCACTTTGTCACCGAGGAAAGAACCATCTCGCCGCCCAAAGGTTTTATGTCTCCCTAAGCCCTTTCACAGCTGGGTTACGTATTAAACGCTATTTGAAAATAACGGATGTGAGTCGAGTGTGGTGCTCAGGGAGCCCGTGCGCCTTCCTGCCAAGTGCGGAATCGCGACAGTCGGTGCACAGGCCTCGCAGCGTCCGGGTTCCGGCGGCGCCCGCCTCAGAGAGCAACCCCGGGCTCGCGGATTGCCCTCGGTTCCCCGAAAATGCGCTCTAATCCCGAACAGCCGCTTCCCGCAAATATGCCACTGAGCCGGCAGCGTCCACACTCTGAAGACAAAGTCCGATGTTTCTGCCCGGAGCTCTCTCTCTACGTGGACAATGGTGGCCACGGCGCCACTCTCAGCTGCCTCTCTAGGGAGGAGAGAGCAGGCCAAGACCCTGAGGGAACAAAGAGGGGGCCCCCGTGACAGGCGGGGGACAAGCAGTGGTAGTCATTTTGCAGACATGACTCCACTTGGTGCTGTCACGAAGCCCTTGGCGGTGAGACTGCAGCCGTCCCAGGAGGAAGGCCTGTGTCCTCCGCCCCAGGAGCCCCAAGAAGCCTCGAGAGACTCTGCTCGCCCTTCTGGACCCTGGCCTGCCATGAGAGCAAGCCCGGCGGGCCTGCTGGAGGAAGAACCTGGAGGAGAGCCAAGGTGCCGTGGCCACCACCGCCAGCCCCTAGACTGAGCTGCCTGGATAACCGAGGCGGCCTCGGGGGGAGGCAGCCCAGCGGGGCCGCGTGGACCACCCAACGCGCCCAGCTCAAAGCCGGTATTCCACTGGAAGACTTAGCCTGTGCAGAACCCAAGCAGCCTCTCCCCCTCTCCCTTCTCTCTCTCACGCTCTCTCCCTCTCTCCTTTCTCTCTCTGCCCCTCCCTCTCTCCCCACACATGGTCCCCCACACCCAGCCCCCGGTTGGCTGCAGCGCCTCCAGGGAAGAGCATGGGTCCCATCTGAGCACAAGGGTGAAGGAAACAATTAGGTCATGTTTGTCAAACCTAATGGTCTCGGAATCCGTTTTCACTCTGAAAATTACTGAGAACCATGAAGAGCTTCCGCTTGTGTCTGTCAGCATTTGCCACATTACAAGTTAAAGCTGAGAACATTTAAAACTCAAGAAAGGGCAACACACATGGCCTCGAAAACACCACTGAACACTCATAAAAAATTACGGTGAGAAAGGCTGCTAACCACCCTCGCTGAGTCCTGGGGACCTGTGACCCAGGCTGAAATGAAAGGAGCCCTTTGTCACAGACGGTCCCCAGATCTCACGCTGTTCCCAACTCCCACTGCAAGATTTTGCTTATACAGATAGCAATCAGAATATAAATATTAAAAGGCTTGCTCATTAGGAGGCTTGGGGATTTACTACACAATGGTAAATACATATGCTTAAAAACACTCATATAGAGTAAACGCTCTGAAATTATTATAATCATTGCATCTCTATGGTAATATTTATTTACAATGAATTACATGCTTGCAGGGGAATTTATTGAGCTAAATGGATAACTAATTGTGGGAAGCACATTCAGATCTTAAATAAAGCAGCTCCCGCTCTTTCTAAGGGATCATTTGAGGATCTTCTGCCCTAAGTTAAGTTTCACTTCCAGGTCTCTTGTCCAGCAGGTACCATAGATAGCAGGCCCTCAAATTCTGTGGTTTTGTTATAACATTAATGGGATATGTAGGAACTTAACTCTTGCTTATGTCAATTAGCCTCTGGTGAAATTGGTTTGTATATGTCATTAAAGTCACAGACCCTATTGATGCAGTTAAGGGAGGACTGTCTGTAGCCTCTCTGTTGACCTGGCACTTTCTTTCTCTGTCTTCACCCACACTGTCCACCCCCCAAGTTCAGACCACAACCACCAAGGGCACCCCCTGTCCTATGTGCTTTTCTGCAGGTCGCGGTGTCGAGCCTCCAGCAGACCTGTGATTTAGGCAGTGTCCTTGCTGATGCCCAGATGGGGAAACTGTCCATCAAAGCCGCTGGGCAGCCTTCTGAGAACCGGGCAGTTAGAAACCAGAGAAAGAAGACGTTCCCCCCGTGTGCTCCAGGTGTCACTCGCAGACCCCAGTGGTTCGTCGCCTGCTCTGTCAGGTCCAGAGCTGGGCAGTGGAGCTTCCCAGGTGAATTATCGGCAGAGCCTGAGGTAATGTGGCATGCAGCCCGGGAGTGGGGCCGAGATGGGCTTGAGGAACCAACCCCCGGAGGTGGGGGATTCATCGGCACGTGCTGGGTGTCGTGCAGAGATGCACACTGGGTCTCTTGGGAGCCCCAAGGAGGCACTGTCACCTGGTTGTGGAGGTGAGTGAGGCTTCCTAGAGGACCGTGGCAGATAATCCTTTCCCAAAACGGCTATTTTCTCCAGGCAGTCTTCTTTTAAGGCAACTGTCAGGATGCCCCAAGGAATAGAGTATCCCATGTTTCCTGGCCTTGAATCTGGGCAGATTGGGGCAACAGAGGCTGGGTCATAGAAGGCAGCTTCCACGCCATCCTCCTGGACCCCGGTAGCCAGGCTGGGAGAAAGCTCGCATCCCAGGTGGAGCGGGAGCAGCACCCGGCCCAGCCCTCCTGGGACATAGTGAGCCGTCTGGGAAGCGGAGCTTCCAGCCCCAGCCGTGCGCAGCAGCAATGAGCTGTCTCCTCCGCATCCTGCCAGAGAAGATTCATGGGCAAAATAAAAGACTGGTGCCAGCTGAAGCCCCTAAGACTTGGGGTGACTGTTACGCAGGAGGAGACAGGAGGAAATGAGGCGATTGATGCCTGGACTGTGGAGGCCCACCAGGCACAGCCTGCACCTTCCGGAAGGAGCCCCTCGCCCCCGGAGGATCTGCTTTTTCTTTATCTCTCACTCTGCAGCTCAATGCAATTTTGTGAAAATGTTAGCTTTGCCCGTTTTATCTCCTCTCTGGGCCTCTGATACCTTCTGAGCTCTGGCTTTGGTTCTGCAAACACTCAAGACCTAATTCCCTTCCCAGTGGCAACCAGGGCCACCCGCTACCCAGGTGATGAAGACGAGACGGTGGTCTAGGTGTCCTAAGGACCTGGTTGCTTGGAGGATCCTGGGCCCTGTCCCCAGGTGAAGGCACTGTTCCAACGAGTCCGGGGTGGGGCTGGACCTGGCCTATCAGCCAGCTGCCCAACACCAGGTGCAGGTGGTCAGGTGGTCAGGTGGTTAAGTGGTCATATGCTCAGGTGCTCAGGAGCTCAGGAGCTCAGGTGCTCAGGTGTTCAGGTGCTCAGATGCCCCGGTGCCCAGGTGCTCAGGTGCTAAGGTGCTCAGTGAATCCCTTTAAGTGGCTTTGGTCTAAATCCCATTGACAGGCACAGTCACTTGTCTGGTCTATTTATGCCACTAAAGAAATTCACCTGCCACTTACTGGATTGTCACTGGTAAAGAGTCACGGAGCAACAATGGGAAATCAAGCTTTGGAGAAGGTCCTGTGGGCCCGATGTGTACAAACCTCACACAACTGTGCGATGCACTGAGGGGTGACTTCCCCACCTGAGCCTCAGCTTCCCCATCTGTGCAGTGGCCCCTCATGGGGTGCTCGAAGGAAGATGAAATGAGACAGGACTCATGCAGCACTTGGCACAGCCTGACAGTGGCGGGTGGCAGATGGGGCTGTGCAATAAGGAAGTTGAAAGATCCTGCAACCAGAATGCTCCACAGTACGCATGGTGTTCACTGCAGGAAGCACCCACACCGGGCACCGGGGAAGCACTGGGTGTGCTCTGAAATTCGGGGGGCCCTGGCAGGCTCCAGGCTGGGATCCCATGACAGCTGAGGAGAATCTGCACCCCAGAGCCACAAACAGGCCCCTGAGAAGGGACAGGCATTGAGCTCCTCTGCCCCAGCCAGCCGGCCAGCCGGGCGGAGCCACACCCCCATGGCAACTTCCAGGGAGCTCCTGAAATGCTTCTTTCGTGCCTTTCCTCCTTTCCACCCATCTGATCTCCAGACTCGAATCTGAGGAGCAAGCCTTTCAGAACAAAGATAGACGGCAGGGTCTCAGAAATCAGGGAGGCAATCACCTCACTACATGTGAAAGAAAAACCACTCCTCCCCACCCCCACCAGCCACAGGCCACCCATGGGCAGGGGAGGGACTCCCTGCTGGGCCTGGACAGACCTGGTGGGTCCCACCTACAGGGAAGGAGGGCAGGGCCTGGGGCTGGGGGCTGGGCTCTGAAGCTGGGCGGCCAGGCAAATCCTGCTCCAGCATTTGCTAACCTGGTCCCTCGGGTGTGACAGTCCCTGGGCTGCCAAACCTAAGTGCCACAAACAGGGAGACTTAAAACAATGGAAATGAATTCTCTCATTGCCTGGAGGGCAGACTTTGCAAATCAAGGTGTTAGCAGGGCTGGGCTCCTCTCAAGGCTCCAGGGGAGGCTCCTCCTGCCTCTCCCAGCTTCTGGGGCTTCCAGTGCTCCCAGGCCTGGGGTGGCACCACCCATCTCTGCCTCTCTCTCCACATTTCCTCCTCCAAGTCTCTCCTCTTCTGTGTTTCTGAGACACCAGTGATTGGATTTAGGGTCCACTCAGTTACCCCAAGATTACCTCACTTGATATCCTTCATGGAATTATGTATGCAAAGATCTTTTCTCCAAATAAGGGCACATTCACAGTTTCCAGGGCAACAGATCTTTCTGGAGGGACACCATCCAGCCCAGGGCCAGTCACTGCTTAACCGCTCTGCACCTCAGCACCTCAGTCTTCACGGAGCTGCCTGAAGGTTATAGGAGGGGTTGTTTGTGAAGCCCTGGGAAGTGGCTCTCTGCGGTGTGGCTCCCAGGCCAGCAGCAAGTGAGTGTCCATGTCCCTGGACCTCACTGCCGGCTCTAGATGCACAGAATCAGAACCTGCATCTCCCCCAGTTGCCTAGCTGGTTCCTGTGGTCATTGAGGTGCCAGAGTCCTGCCTGGCATGGTGCACCTGGTACCTGTCAACACTCGAATCCTCACTTCTGACCTAGGGAATGTTCCAGAAATGGTTCTAGTCTTCCCCTGAGCCACTCAGCTCAGTAACTTCAAAGATCATGTGGCCACCATCCCAGGATGGAGTCTCCTACAGTTTTCATTTATTTTTGTGGTAACAAACCCATTACTTTAAAAAATTCCCTTTAAAAAGAGTTTATTCTGAGCTATCACTGTTACAAGAATTTAAAAGAAAAGTAAGGCCTTTATTTCTTCTTGCTTTTCTTTCTTATTAAATACCATCCAAGCAGATGCATCTTTCTGGAGCAGCAACATCGCCTGCATTAAGGTCCCTCTCTCGGGGGGCGGTTGTTTTCCGTGAAGAAAATTATACCTCACCTGACTGGAGGGTTCTGGGTTCGGGTGGTGTGAAGCAGGTGAGACACACCTTGTGCCTGAGAGTCAAGCACACCTGTGGACCTCGCTGTCCAAAGACCTGGAGCAAAAGGGACCCAGCAAACTTCAGACTCGGAGCCAGCCACCTGGTGTACCCAATTAAACAGCAAAGTTTTAAAATCATCGATTTAGTATATCTAACCCTCCAATCATTCCATCATTAACTCTGACCTACTCAGACCTTCTGCTGTTTAAGCACAGCGGTTCCTGTTGGAATGGTTCATACCTCAGAGACAGAAGGCTGAAGACAGAGATTTTCACTACCCACCTCATCTGTCTCTGGATAAAAATTTCCATCCTTTATCTCCTTCCCAAAGGAACAAAATTTAAATATGAATAATGAGAGGTGGTTCCAGAAACAAGCCCAGCAATGCTTTTGGATGCACGAGCTGCTTAATGAAGCTTGGGTGCGGCAGGAAGATCCGCAGTCGGCACTTTGTGCTTTCTGACCAGCCCGCCTGAAGGAGGCCGCGACTGGCGGAGCTGGGAGGAGGGACGGGGACCGGGGGCCTGCCCCCTGGGAGGAGGGACAGAGACAGGGGGCCTGCCTTCCTGGGAGGAGGGACAGAGACAGGGGGCCTGCCCTCCCGGGAGGAGGGACAGAGACAGGGGGCCTGCCCTCCCGGGAGGAGGGACAGAGACAGGGGGCCTGCCTTCCTGGGAGGAGGGACAGAGACAGGGGGCCTGCCCTCCCAGGAGGAGGGACAGGACTGGGGGGGCTGCCATCGGGGCCCCGCAGTGAGGCCTAGGCGCGGGTCTGCCCTGGCGAGCCCTCGGCGCTAAGAGGGCAATTCTAAATACCTTCTAATGGCATGTTTTACCACTATGCACATGATTACTCTTCTATGGAGACAAATTTTCAGAGAGAACTGGTATGTTAAAAAGCCGATGTGTAAATTTATTCTTTTGCTAAAAAGAAAAAACAAAAAAACAAAAAAAACTACACAAAAAAAAGCCCTGAATTTGCGTTTAAGTTATTTATGGGGAAATAAGGGGATTTTAATCTAAGTTAGGCCTTTAAATCTGACACCCTCATTTTCTCTCTCTCTCTCTGCCCCCCCCCCGCCCCCCATGTAATGGACACATTTGTTTTCCAAGAAGTTAATTCTACACAGAACTGAATGTGTAGGAAGCTTCATTAGGCCTGTGGCTTGCTCGCTTTGCCAGCATCTCAGAACACCTGTGACAAACCTTCCGGGCGCTTTGCAGCTGTTGGCCATGGGACAATGTGGCTCCTGGACACCCCTCAAATTCACCGTGACACCCCCAGATCCCTGGGCCCTTCCTCGTTTTCACACTAAGGGCAAAGTAAGCTGAGATTGGACCCCAGTAAACCAACCTGCCGAAACGTTTTCCACCATTGTTTTCCAAATTCAAGCAAAGTGAAGGAAACTCACACTCGGAGTCTGAAGGTGACTGTCCGGGAGGACCCGGGGAGGGCCCGGGCGGGCGCGTCTGTGCTGCTTCCTCCGCCTGCCCCAGCTCTGCGCCCGGCGGGTTAATCCACGGTTAGGGTACCAGCCGTGAGACGGAGGGATTTTTAGTGCTAAGCACTTTGCACCTTGGGTGAGGCAGTTGACGTTTAAATTCTATTTGGGGCTTTCTTTGTGAATTCGCAGCTTGCATGGTTTGGGATATGAGAGCCAGCTGTGTGCACCTTTGGGCGGAGGCGAGCCTCCCGCTGACACGAGGTTTGCTGCACGCCGCGGGCACTGATGGACTGTCCCCCCAGCGTAGCGGCCACGCTGCAGACGGGAATGCAAACGCCCGGCAGCCAAACACATCTTCAGCTGCTACAAAACGCTTGCTCAGAAGATGGGTTAATTGTGGGATTTAAGGATTGAGCCAGAACAGTTTCCACAAGCGGGAAAGGAGCCGACCGTCCTGGCTCCGAGAGACAGTCGCTGTTCTGCGGGGTGGCGGCTGTTTGGACTCCGGGTCCATCACACGCTGAACCACTCGCCAGGTGCAACTCCAGGCGGCAGTAACGTGTGACAAACTTGGAGGTACAGGAAATTTAATCAAATTACAGCTCAGCCATTTCCAGGCCCCCTCCAATCGCAGGGTCCTGGGAAGATCACAGGGGTCCTTTAAAAAGGTAAGACACTGGAGAGACACCTTGGTCCTCAGTCTTTGCTGGCCACGGCTGACGTGCTCTCTGTGGGACCAGGTAGATGGACTCTAAGGGACCACTGCTTCTGTGCCACAGGGGGCGTGGGGCGTGGCCCAGGATGAGGGCCACCATGGCAGGGACCTCCCGCACCCCCCGGAAAATAATTGCCACTGCAAGTCATGGTCCAGGACCTCGGGCCTGTGCCCCTTCCCCGGGACAAGGAGAACCTCAGTCTCTCTCTCCTCGCTCCCTCTCTGCTTTCTCCCCTCCTTCCTGCCCCTCGAGTCACCCCTTTGTCTGCCTCCTCTCTGGACCACCCCGCAGAGCCACTCCGCCTGCTCAGACCTTCATGCTAAATCAGAAGTCTTTCTGCTCTCAACCCTGCAAATGTCCCCGGGTGAGGGGACACATGGCCCCACTGTGTTCGTGGGCCTGTTGATGTGATGTCCATGTGATGTCCAAGTCCAGCCAGCAAGGGCCTGGGCCCACCCGCAGAGGAACAGGGCAGGGCAGCCCTGGGAAGCAGGCAGCGGGGAGCAGCTGACGGGCCTTCTGGCTCGGGGGCGGGTGCCGTCAGGCCGAGCGGCCGCACGCACGGGGGAGGCAGAGTGGACAGCGCCGGACGGCGAGCGCGGGTGTCTGCAGCAACCGTGTCAAGATTGTTGATGACAGGAGGACACGGCCAGGCTGTGAGCATCGCGCCGTCCGTCAGGACCCTGGGGCTGGGTCAGCTCTGGGACCTCCAAGGCTGCCGCTGTCCTTTCCCAGAGGCAGGAAGGGAAAATTTCAGAACCTCGGACACTCAGGAACGTCCCACGTGGAATATCTGAATACCAGCAGCCCCTTGGTGCAGTGACAGCTCTGCTCACACACCAGCTGCGAGTTTACAGCCCAATGGTTTGCTTCCGTCCCCTGCACTGTGTCACCTGAGTTCCCCCCACCTGTCCAGCGTTAGGCCGATGCACACAGCAAACACAGCGAGTGGTCATCGGGACTAGCACTGGCCACCACCCCCTGGAGCCCACTGTGGACGGAGGAAGGAGGGTGGTCGCAATAGGACCCTGACAATGGTTACCCCAGAGAGTTCAGGGGCTGCTGAAGCCGGGAAGAGGGGTGCCCTGCAGTTTCTGTGGGTCAGGACAACCCCCCAGGAGGTAGAGGGCGGAGGACCAGGGGTGAACTTGACTCTAAGACTGCTATAGAAGCCGGAGGAGCACGCCTGTAGGTGTTTGTTGGGAGATTGCACAGTAGGTCACCTGTAGTGACTGGGATGCCCAAGATGGTCTGTTTCGCCTCTTTTGGGGATTTCATGAAGGGTCACCTGAGACCAGCACAGATTCCAAGCCTTCCTCTCTGGTTGCACCACAAGTGAATTCCGCTCTGTCTCTGACACCTGCCCCAGAGCCGAGGTCTGGGCCCAGCAGGGCTTCTGGCTTCTCTGTGGCACTCAGCTCGCAGGATCTGATCTGAAAGCTTGATCCTGAAAGACCTATGAGGTGGCAGGCAGTGCGGTGGGGGCCGGGAGGGCACAGCGGAGCCTGCAACCATCAAAGCCCCCGGTGCTGGTGAAGCACCAGGGTCCCACCCAGGAGCAGTCCCACCCCTCATGCAGGCTCAGGCCCCAAGCGGTCCTGCAGTTAGCACCCCTTGGTTCACTCTCCCAAACAGATCTGAGCAAACACTTTTATAAGAAAGCTCCCCCATGTCTCAGTGCTGGTGACTGCAGTATCCCATTGGGACACAGTATTTGCAGGGGCTTGAGTGGGGCGTTGGGACAAGGAGAGGAAGAGCAGGACACCCTTCTCAGGGTCCTGCAGCCTCCCAGGGCCCCAGCCCGCCTGCTGCAGGGCGGAGCATTGAGCCCCTCTAAGTGCATCCACTAAGTGCACCTCTCCTGCTGGACTATAAGCTTCATGGGGTGATGAGGGCAGCTGACCCTCCAGCTCCAGGCTGCCTGTCAGATTTAAAAACATTTAAGAAAGAGTGGAAACAGAGAGCGCAGGAGGGGCACGGTGCTGTGCTGGCGTTGGAAATGTTGCAAAAGTACCAATTCCAGGAATGCTGCTTAGGTCAGGTCAGTGGGAACTCCATCAGAGGGATCCCCCAAGCCTCCTTTCCCTACAGAGTGGCCCAGAGTAGTCTCCCTCAGTGGAGGGGCTGGCTCTGCGTGCATACAGAGCTGTGGCATGTGGCTTCTGTCCCAGGAGACCTCAGCAATTTAAAGAGGCAATTGCTGCCCAGCCGGGCTTGGCTCAGGGGTTGAGCATCAACCTAGGATCCAGGAGATTGGGGTTCGATTCCCGGTCAGGGCACATGCCCAGTTGCGGGCTGCAGCCAATCAATGACTCTCTCATCATTGATGTTTCTATCCCTCTCTCCCTCTCCCTTCCTCTCTCTGAAATCAATGAAGATATATTTAAAAAAAAAAAAAAAAAAAGAGGCAATTGCTTCTTGGGCTCACCTGGCAAAATTGGAACTAATCAAGCCAGCACCACAGTCCCTGTCGCAGGGGCTCTGGGGAACAGGGTTCCATCCAAGAAAGACTTATCTGGACAGCATCAATATTTGTCCCATTAAAAAGTGTAGTATAGAATCAGTTATGTCGCTGACAAGGGCATTCAGGTTGTGACACGGGGGACTCATGGGGGAATCGTGCTGCAGAGAGTGAAGGGCGCAGGCCCTGATCTGCTCCCCTTCCCCAGCTCCGCTCAGAAGCCCTGAGATGGGTTCTCCCCCAATTCATTGAAGTCTTGGGAGCATCCTCGCCTGTGCAAATCACCCACTTACCTTCTCATACAAAACCCAATTGCCAATTTGTCTTTTTATTTCTTACACTTAAAGTGATTTGCCTTCAAATAACCGAGGATGAATTGTTCATTTCACCGCCACGGGAAGTGACTGGCTCATCCAGGGAGCCACTAAGTTCGCAAACATTGGCAAAGAGCGTGTACTTCCTTCCGTGCCACTGCGCGG
Source organism: Miniopterus natalensis (assembly GCF_054644295.1). NCBI lineage: Eukaryota > Metazoa > Chordata > Mammalia > Chiroptera > Miniopteridae > Miniopterus > Miniopterus natalensis. Next base: position 81,902,435 of record NC_142087.1, read on the forward strand.
CCGTGAGGGGCTGCTGCGGGGTGGGGGCGGAGAGGGGTCCCCTTCCCCCACCCGGTCCACCAGCCAGGTAGGGGACCCACGGATCCGCCTGGTCTGGAGGTGCAGCTGAAGGCCAGATGGGCGGCTCAGTGGGTGGGTACACAGGCTCCTCCCCTGGAATCTTTACTCAGCTTTAACGGCCTCCCTGGCACTGGCGCTCGGCCATAGTGGAGATGGATTTGGGCCTTATAACCCTTCCTGCTGAATGGAAGTTAATTCCAGAGCCTGGTGGGGGCTTAGAAAACAAAAGCTGTCCGATCCCTTCCCCGCCCCTCAGTCTCCACTCCACACTCCCCCTCCGACACCCTGGTAGTGCCCCTGGGGGAACTTCCTCTCCTGCCTGCGCGTGGATCCTGCCTGTGTGGCCCAGCTTGCACGGCCATCCCTCAGACCTCAGGGCCCTCTTCTTCCCTCACTGATCTCCCGTGTCTTTTCCACACTTGGGCAATCGCAGCAGCTCAGCCCCTGCGAGTGGAGGAGGCCCGCCTCGGCCTGAGGGGGCTGGGGGCTCAGCGAGGAAGTAGCCCCACTCCAGTGGCGTCACGGGGACACGGGCGGGGCATGTGCCATGTACCCCTTCACCTGCTCAGTGGTGGCTCATCTCTCTGGAAAAGTCGTGGGGTTCACTTGTCCTTTCAACAACTGAACCTTCCTTTTGTGGGGACATTGGGGCAGCAGGAATGGAGGAGTTTGGAGGCAGAAATTCCTGTGAAAACTCCTGGTCCAAGCTACACGTTCCCCGTGGCAGACACAGGTCCTAAAGCTGAGAGAAGACCTGATACACAAAAGCACACGGTGAAGTTTAACTGGCAACCAGAGATGCAGTTTCAGCTGGCCGTCTTGAGTCTTGATGCCGTCTTGCAGAAAGAGAAACTGAGGGTAACTCTGGAAGCCCAAGGCCTGGAGGAGCAGGCCTGCAGGGACCGCGATCTCGGGGGACACAGGACACACAGAAAGCACGACGCATATGCACAGTCATAACAGGGAGCCGGCGCTCCATCGGGAAATGTGTCTGCATAAAGGACCCTGACAGGAAATCAGTGAACGAAGGATGGTTTGTCTGCGGCCAAACAATGCTCAGCATCAGAATCCCGACCTCCTAGAAGGCGGTCAAGTGGAGGCCTCTGTGCTGCTGAAGGCAGGGAAGGAAGCGGCTCCACCGGGCTGCGGGGAGCCGGCCCGGGCCGCCCTCTCATCCCGCGTGGGTGCTGAGCAGCACCGTCTGGGAGATTTGTCAGGTGTAGACAGGCCACAGGCCGAATCAGGACCCTCGGAGGTTAGTGACCACCCTGGACCTGCCCTTGGCTCGTTCCCAGAATTTTCACACATCGTTGTTTCATTGAATCTTTGCAGAAATTCCACGAGATGACAGCATGACACCTGAGTGACAAATAAGAAGACTGAGATCACACGTCTGCCCCGGGGAAATCTTTCTCCTCCCTCTGGAGGGCACCGGCCGGACACGCTGCAGGAGCGACCTCACCCAGGATGTGGTTGTAGAACAGGACCGTTTAGATGAAGGGGCGCTGGCCACACCCCGCAGTCACCCGAGCATGGACCTCAGAGCCAGGCCATCTGCTCTGACCGCGCCTCCTCCAAGGACCAGCCTCCACAGCCTTCGTCTGCAGACTCAGAGGAACGAGGGGGACATGGTCGGTGAGAGTATTACTGAGGTGAGGCGGCCAGAGAGCCAGGGACGGGCAGGCAGCGGCCGCTGCTAAGTAAATCGCGGCACTGTCTGGGGGCGCTCCGGCCCCTGAGGAGCCCTCAGCAGCCTCCAGCCTGCTCTCATCCCAGCTCAGACCCACCTGCACAACCACCTGGCGAAGCACCGAGGCCTGCCCCTTAGCTGCACCCCCACGCCAGGCCCCCGCTTTTGCATTTCAATGTGCTTTCCACAAGGGTACCCGTTTCCCACTGCTCGTTGTCCATCACCCCCGCTGGGGGCAATTTGCTCGGATGGAGGCGCATCAGGAGCAGGTGCGTTGAAGGGCATTTGTGGAAGGAAGGAAGGAAGGAAGGAAGGAAGGAAGGAAGGAAGGAAGGAAGGAAGGAAGGAAGGAAGGAAGGAAGGAAGGAAGGAAGGGAGGGAGGGAGGGAGGGAGGGAGGGAGGAAGGAAGGAAGGAAGGAAGGAAGGAAGGAAGGAAGGAAGGAAGGAAGGAAGGAAGGACCAAAGGACACGTGCTGGGCACACAGCTGGAAGGGGAGCGCTCAGGCCTATAGATGCTGCATATGTGACAGGGGGACTCTGAGTTCTGATCAGGTAGCGGGGGTGGAGGACTGGGCTGGGGGCCCCGGTTGTTGGGCTGGGTTTTGGGAAGCAGTAGGACAGTGTTGGAGGGAGGGAGGGGCTGCCTGGAGCCTGCGGGGTGCAGACGAGTCACCTGGTCTCCGCTGTCTTCAACCAGGCGCCTCCCCATCCAGCCAGTGGGTGCCCCCTGCAGCCCAGCCGCCACGTGAGCCTCCATGGTGATTCAGGAACGGGCCGGGCTTTCTGACAACTCAGAACATCTTCCACCTGAGGAAGCCCCAGCCCGAAGGCCTCGGGGGCCTGTCACTAGTGATCGCTTAGTATTGTTTGGTGTCTTTGTGGGTCCACACTTCCAAACAGGAGACTGCGAGTGGGTGTTTATATTGGAGGAGTTTGTGTGTTATAATTGGTAGAGCTTTAATCACCATGTGGTTGCAACAGTAAACAGGCAAATGGCTCTTTTCAGTGTTACCAAGCTTTGGTTATTTTTAGGGAAGCAAAGTGTTTTGCTTTGGCCCCCACACTGAAAGCAAATCCAGATGGGACTGGCAGGAGTGGTGCTGGTATGGAGCCGTCTCTGTCCGCCTCTGCACCTGCGCCCAGCTCGGAACCTCACCCCTGCCAAGGCTCCTGGGGAAGCCTGTGCTGCCCATCTTCCCTTCCGACCTAAGCGTCCCGTGCTAAATGGCAGTGAGCTCAGGCCCTTTCGAGGGAACAAGGTAAACACTGGGCAGTCACACACAGCTGCGGTCATTTACCTGCGGGCAGGCTGGAAGGAGTGGGTGCTCGGCTTAGCCCCGCCCCCAGGGAGCTTCATTAGTTGAATGCAAGAAAAATACAAATGAACTGGGCTGGTCAGTGAGGCAGTCTTTAATATCCCCTTCTTAAAAATCAAAAGATGAGGCGTGGGGCTGGACAGACCTGAATGCAGTCACCTGCAGACTAAGAGCTTCAAGCACACATTTCATCTCCTGACCCCCCCCCCCGTTTCATCTGCACGTGGAATAAATGATGCTACCTGCATGGTGTGACATGGGCTGACCCCTTCCCTTCATGGTTGAGCCCTCTCCCCACTTCAAGGAGCCCAAAGCCCCTGCATAGGGGGGTAGGGGAGCCCAGGAGCCCCGTCCTGGGGGAGAGGTCCTGGGGCTGAGGGGCGGAGGGGAGGCAGGGGTGCCGTGGAGGTGGAGGGCGGCTCACCAGTGCAGGTGAGACTTGGTTTTCTAGTCGCCACATTAAAACAGGTAAAAAGAAACAGGCAATATTCACTTTAATAATGTATTTTATTTAACCCAGTGTATTCAAAATACTATCACTTCAACATGCAATGATTAGATAGATAGATAGATAGATAGATAGATAGATAGATAGATAGATGATAGATAGATAGAGATAGATAGATAGATAGATAGATAGATAGATAGATAGATAGATAGATAGATAGATGATAGATAGATAGATAGATAGATAGATAGATAGATAGATAGATAGATAGATAGATAGAGATAGATAGATAGATAGATAGATAGATAGATAGAGATAGATAGATAGATAGATAGATAGATAGATAGATAGATAGATAGATAGATAGAGATAGATAGATGATAGATAGATAGATAGATAGATAGATAGATAGATAGATAGATAGATAGATAGATTGAGTTATTTTACATATTTTTCCCACTAAATTGTCAAAATCTGATGTGTGCTTTATACTACATCACCCCCAAACCAGACGAGACACAATTCAAGTGTCCTGGGGTCACCTGTGGCCATTGGCCACCATGTCGGACACCATAGGTGGCCTGGACCCCGCCTGCCCGCACCTGCTGTAAAGGGCTGGGTTGGGCTCTGGGCAGGGCCACAGAACCTGAGGAGCTGGGTGTCCTGCAAGGTGGCCCATCCAAGCATCAGCCTCTGGGGGTCAGCGGGACCCCAGCAGCACCACACGGCCTGGGCTCTGCCTGCCGTTGAGAAGGAGGAGGCTCGGGTGCCCTTGGCCACGGGCAGGTCAGCTAAAGTGGCTTGAAACTTCTCGAGCACAGTTAACATTTTCACATATCTGCAGTGAACGTTAATGGGATTCCATAAACATTGACAGGCCTCAGAAGTAGCTGCAATAGTCAGTGAGTGACCTTGGTGCTTTTAATTAAATCCAAAGTGAAATTCAAGAATGTGAGAGCTTTATGGGACCAGCTAGGAGCTTGAAATGTGGGAGGAGGTGAACAGAAGGATCCCTTCCTGCCCCACGGATTCTGGCGGATCTGGGCCAGCATGTCCCCAGGCCGGGGGTCAAGTTATATTTCAGGGTGTGGTGCGATGCCCTAAGAGCTAAAGAATTTTCCAGAAGGGCAGAAAGGACTCACTTTTCCTCTGGATTGTCAGGTCTCACTTCAGAGGTCTTTCCCTGTTTGTGGTGGCAGAACGCACATGCATTATTGTAATAATTTGCTGAACCACCTCTCTTCCTGTGGAAGAGTGAGCTCAGGTAAGCTAGGGGTGTGGGGTCAGGCGGGGACGGATGCTTCCCCAGGACTGTGAATGGCCTGTTAACTATGGAACCCAACCCGAGTTATGAAAGGTCACACACTGGTTCGCTGTCCCTTCCTGTAGTAAAGGTGGTCGCCTTTCCTCTCCATCCCTGGAAACGCCCCGACCTCTCAGTCAATCACCAGACGTTCATCAGAGCCCCGGGTGGGGACCACACGGCTTTCAGGTCACCCGTCCGAGCCCAGTTCCGATCTGCGGGCGTCTCCCGCCCACGTTCTGCAGCCGCTCGTCACGAAAGCGGGGCACCGTGATTCTGCGTGTGCTGGCTCCTCTCCCCCAGATGAGAAGACGCTTAAACACAGGCTCTGGTTCTCTGCCGTTTTATCCCCAGAAGTGCCCGGCACGGAGGCGCACGCCGAGCTGAGATTCAGCCTCTGGTCCGATTTTCCTGGAGCTGCGAGGCCTCCCTCTCTCCAGCTTCCTCTTTTCCTTCCTGACTTTGCAAGAACAAATGGAAAGTCTCAATTAACTGCTGGGCTTGGGCAAGATGGTCTAGTTAACCGAAGGAGCGAGTGATTAAAGTTAACTGGAGGGTAATCGGCAAAGCTGTCCCTGGTTGCCATGAAAACCCTCCCTGTCGGTGTTTCTAAGTATAGACTCGCAGACTGTCTCGGGAGCAGGAGCGTAATGAGCGTAGCCGCACTCGCCGCACCGGCCGCACCCGCCGCACCCCTTGCCCACCCCTCGCCCCCCTCGCCCACCCCTCGCCGCTCTCCTCGTTTGCTAAGGATGCTGACAGGACATCCTTTCTCGCGACGGACAGTGGGCTCCGGGCGGCACCCGCCTGCTGCCCGCGCTCTCCTGGAGGCGGGTGCACCGCCAGGCGCTTTCCCGGTTCAGCCCAGAGCCCTGTGCGAATGTGGAGTGGGGTGTGCCCAACTGAAGGCCAAACAAGTCTATGAAATTTACTTTGTAAAAACCACAAAAGAAGTTGGCAGCCACTGTGGACCCAAACCGGCCTCCCCTCCTGGTTCAAGAACAAAGCCCTATTTTGTCATTCAGCAGGTGGCCGTTAGCTGACAGGGGCTGAGGGTCGCTCCCCAGCCCAGGGGGTAGTTAACCCAATGCTCTTGACAGTGATGAGTTTAAGCTTTCCTAAAGCAATTTGCAGGTGACCACATAAATCGGGATTGAGGCAGGAAGGGCAGCCTGCGCAGGGCCCGGGGAAGGTTTCCTGTCGCTCACTCGGAGGCAGCGGCTGCTCTCCGCCTGCCTGGGGCAGCGCAGTGTGGAGACGAGAGGGTCGGTGCGGCAGCAGCCACCTTGGAACTAAGGGGCAAGTCTGGGAATTAAGCCAACAGGATGGCGGAACAGAAAGGTGAAAGAATACTGTCCTTAAGTTTACCCCTGGCCATTGATCTGCCATCCTGGAACGCCAGAATTTTGCATTTTGGTTTTGGTTATTAAATTAGAGTTTCTCTTAGCGCTGAAATCTTGACAGAAACACAGAGCTCTTACCTCTGTCTAGTTTCCAAGTAGAGGGTAGCGGAAAACACAAGCTGGTTAGTTAAACGTAAATGGCCCGGCTGTGGTTGATCGTAACTTTAACTTGCAGTGTAGCATCCTCTTATCTCTCAGGGGAGGCCTGCAGCCGTGGCTGCGGCCTGCAGGGGCTCTCCCACGCCGCGGCCTCGAGCATCTGCTCGCGTGCTCGCTGCCTCCCGCGGCCCTCTGCTGAGTGTCTGTTGAAACGGCCTGCACAGTCCTTCCCCTCTTGCCACCATCGAAGGCTCCCCCTCGCCTCACCCGGCACTAACATCCCTGCTGGGACCCGAGTTCTCTTTCATCCTGGAGCCAAGGCTTCAGATTTCACCAAACTCACGCCTAGGGCGCGAGGACGAGCCGCTCCAGTGGGAGGGTCTCCGCAGACTGCGCCGCATGGTGGCAGGTGCTGCGAGGAGGGGACACCGAGCCACAGCAGAGAAAAAGAGCCTTGGAGACCGTCAAAAGCAAACGTCCACACCGTGGTGAAGGCCACCCTCCGACGTGCACCCACCGCTGGTCATGGAACAGGGGACTGAGGTTGTCACGGCGATGGGACGGCCCCGGGAGGCCAAGGCCACGTGGTCGCCGTGGGAGAAGCGTGCTGCTGTTTCCAACCCGCATAAGCTCCTGCTAAATTGCGTTGGCTTGAGGGGAGCTTATTTCCTGCATGATGGAGAAAATGCAATTTAAAAATAATAATAAAACTAATCACAGCTACTTATTCATTTTGGGAGAGTGGATGAATTCCTCTCTGATATAGATTTTTTTTCATTTAAGAAAAATTATAAATGGACCTTTGAGCCATGAAAGGAAAAGGCCCAGAATGGCCTCAGTGGGCGAGGCTGAGGCAGATGGCCGTCAGTCGCCCGGCTGCAGAAGTCGCTGAAATGCAGGGCCCACGGCAGCCGACAAGGGGTTGGGGGGATCCTAGAAGCCAGGAAAAGGAGAAGGAGGAGAGAGATCTTGATGGAGAAAGTGAAGACCGGTCCCAGCACCGTGCTGGCCCGAGGAGCCTGGAGGGGAAGGGGCTGGGATGTGCTGGGGTGGAGTCGACGCCCAGGAAATGTGAGGAACAGTAACACACGGTCCACTGACCACCCCACCTACCTGACACACACGCACACACACACGCACACACAGGCACACACATATAAACATATTTACTTGCAGTTGTGTGCACACACATGTACACTTGCACACACCCACGTGCAGACTAGCACGTGTGTGTATGTACGCACATAGGCGCATTGTACACGCTCGCACGCATTCGCACGATGCATACCCCTGCATGGGCTCGCAGGGCCACGCCGCAAGGCCAGGCTTCCAGATGCAGAAGGAGGCGGGTTCCCCGCAGCCGTCCCGTCCGGCAACCCGGGGTGATTCACGGCGCCAGCACGGTATCTACGCACATCGCTGGGTGAGAGAATTGTCAGAAACGATTGCAGTTGTTGCGGGTGCATTTCAAAGGCAGATCAGAAGGGAAAGAAGCATTTCTTTGAAATAAAATGCTCTCACATCGTAGTTTGTAACACTCCCTCAAGAAGTAATCTCCCTAATTTTTCCAGTGAGACTTTGGAAATAGATCTCAGTTGGATGACCAGGCAGTTCTCAGCACACATGACCTATGTAGGGCACACATTTCTAATACCTGAGACAAGAATACAATTTGGAATCTCCCAGGAGGGCTGGCCGAGCACAGGGCCTTCCTGTCCTTGGGTTGGTTTAGTGAGGGGCCGGCGCCCCAGCACTGAGCGCCTCAGACCTGCAGGCTGGCCGTTCACACGGCCGAGGTCAGCCTATGAAGACTGCATCTTCCCAGCGCTCCTGGCGACCGCAAGCGGCAGTGTCCCGCCTCACATTGGACTGACTTCTGTGTGGAGCGGTGGAGGGACCCTCAGTTTGGGGGGCCATGGCTGCCACAGCGGGACCCCAGGCACAGGCAGCTCTGCAGTGGAGTGGACTTTATCGGGGCTCTCGCGCTCACACCCTGAGCCAGGCAGCGGTCTCACAGATCCGACACACAAAGGACCCTGGGGAGGCCTCCTGGTACCCCAGTCTCCCGTCGCCCAGGCTGTGCAGGGTGGTCCTCCCAGGAGCCCAGTGAGCCTGCCGTGGTGCCCGGGTGCGCAGGGAGGTTGACCATCTCCGAGGCACCCCTGCGCCGTCTTTGATGAACAGCATCCAGGCTCCCCGAGGCTAGACCCGGGGGTCCTGTCCAGCTCTCTTCCATGCCTCCAAGCCTTCCATCCCCTCTACTGGCCCAAGAGGGAGCACCTGTCACCTCTCTCCAAGGCAGGCAGACTCTCTGGCCTCAGAGTGCATCTGTGATGGCCAGCGGACCGCAAAGCATGCGGGAGAAGTGAGGGGCGCCGCAGGGAGGAGAGGCCCTCACAGCACATGGCTGGCAGACAGGCTGTCTCAGGATGCATTTGGCTGCCAGTGAAAAGGAACCAAAACCGGCTGAGGTTAGAAAATCCGAGTGGGAAAGCGGGGACTGCTGGCTCATGTCCCAGAGGAGTCCTAGGGACAGCTGGCTGCCAGCTCAGGGCTCTGGATCTCGGGCTCAGAGATGCCAGCAGACCTGGGTGCCTCTGCTCCACCTCCCAGGCTTCCTCCTCAGGTCCAACCAGTGGCCTGGCACCTCAAGGCCCACCTGCCCCAGGTAAAAGCCACCTAAGAAAACACAAAGCTCGCACCTCTCTTTTGGTGATCCAAAAAAACCCCTCATAGTGTCTCCCTAGCTCAGACGAGGCCACAGGATCACCAATAGCCTGGTCAGGGGCATTCTGATCACCCTCTGGGCCACCTCTCATTCCTGGAGAGGGTGTGCAGGCAGGTCCCTCAGGAAATCCATTCCTACAAAGACAGCGGGACAGAGGGGGAAACCCGTGGCGCTTACCCTACCCCCACCTCTAGGTAAAGCCGGAGCCCCACTGCCTGGAGCCCAGTTCCCGGGGCAGGTGGGGACGAAATAACTAGCAGCCGCAAGGGTCTCAGGTGTCTCTGTGTCTTGTCCCACGGGAGAGCCCGGGGAGGGAGTGGCTCCTGGCAAGGAAGCGCCTCTGGCCATTTCAGGGCCCCACCGCAATGCCAAGGGCGTCCACCCACCGCATCCATGTCTGCAGCAAACCCTCCTTCCACTCGCGTGCTGGACCCGAAGACTTGCACCCTCAGAGCTGGTGAAGGGTTCGTGTCACATGCACACAGGTGGGGGCTCATCTGTGAATATTAACAATAAAGTGTGTTTGATCAACGAGGGGCTCGTGTGCACGGCATAGTGCAGGTCCAGACAGACCGGCCTCCCAGCTCCATCCCGTGATCCGTGTGGTTTCCCGAGGAGCCACACCGACAGGCATTGACTTGCCATCGCGGTCGCGGGCACTCAGGGACTTCCGGCCAGCACCTTCAGGTCAGTACCAGGGACACGTCAGAGCGCCGACACTGAGCTGTGACGCCGAGGTAAGCGGGGAGCCCCAACTGCCCGGGTGGCATGACCCATCGCCCGTGTTAACTGGGGTACTAGGAAAGGAGCCTGGTGCCTCCCTCCCCCCCCACTCACAACCCATCTTCCCGCCCCCGTTCGTCATCTTCTGGGCCCTGTTTTTGGTTCTCAATCAATTACAGTGGATCAGACGGTGAACAAAATGACTGGCACAGGGCGCCTGAGGAGGCCTCCTGGGGGAAGCAGCTTGGGTGCAGAGCCGCAGCGGTGAGGCTGCAGGGTTTCCCTTCTGCCGGGAGCCTGAGAGGCCAGGGCGGAGCAGCCCGGCACCCCCCAGGGACGCCCGGCTCCCGACACATGGAGTGCTCCTTGGGTCTAGTTTCTGGATCGTCCTTTGTGTCCTTGGGTGGGAGGGAAGGCTGCTGGAGCCCGTGGCTTTACAGAAGACAGGTTGCGCGTCCTGCATGTTTCTCCCTGTCCATGGGGTGGCGTTTTCTGGGTGCCAGAGGAAGGACAAGAGCAACCTTCCAGCTGCTGAGCGAGCAGCGGACAAGAGGAATTCCCAGAGTGTTTCCGCCGCACCGCGGACCCCACGTCCCAATCCCTGTATTCCAGGAAGACTCCTTTGAGATATCAGAAGGGAACACCACTGAAGCCTCGTGTGGGATTTATTCTTTCAGCAAGCATTTAGTGAGCACCCACTGTGTGCACAGGGCTGCAGGTGGAGCCGAGAGGACTGGGGACAGGAAGGGACCCGGGGGACCTGTTCCCCTGACAGAACAGTGGTTACTGGAACAGGTGCCAGAATGAGACTAGGTGTCTGTGCCTCTGGGCAGGTCATCCAAGCCTCAGGTTCCTCATCCGTAAGATGGGGAGAGGGACATTCTGTGCCTCATGTGGTTGGTAGATTCCATCAGATCCTCTTGCCCATGCAAAGCCCAATAGAGCTCAATAGATGCTGGCTACTAAGTTAATTAGGGAAGACAAAGCCATGCAGAGGTCACAGCACAGAGCAGGATGCACTTGAGCCACCATAGAGGCTCTGATAATGCAGATCCCACAGTCACCTGCAGCATCAGGCCCACCCAGGAAATGGCCAAGTGACCCACTGACTCACAAGTGAGAAGGAACCACTCGTTGTTTCAAGCTTCTGGGTTTGGGGGATGTTTGTTACTCGGCATTATTAGAGCAGCTGGTGACTGATACAGAGTCTCAGCTTGGATGCGTAACAAATACAAAATATTCCTCAAGAACACTGAGCCTTGGCTGGCTGTGCTCGGTGGTTAGAGCATCCACTCTCTCACCGAAGGGTCACGGGTTCCATTTCCAGTCAAGGACAGGTACCTGGGTTGCGGGTTCACTTCCCACCCCTGGTCAGGATACATCCAGGAGCAACCAACCCGTGTGTCTCTCTCACATGGATGTTTCTCTCCCTTCCTTCCACTCTGTGAAAAAGCACTGGGAAAAGTGTCCCCGGGCGAGGATTAACAAGGAAAGGAACAGCAACATTGATGGGCGGGCAAGCTCCAGCCCAGAGAGCAAGGCCCGCGTGACCCCAGGACAGGCGGCTGCTGCCAACTGGCAATCAGTACTCAAGGCAGCTCTTCACAGTTTAAGTGGAGGTTTGAATTTGGGACGAGACCGTCTTTCCCACAAGGTCTTCTGCAGGGTGTGTGAGACCAGGCTGTCCACCAGTGCACTTACTTCTCAACTTAACGAAAATCTTAAAGCTTCCTTCTTTATGTCTAATGCTTAACTCTTTCCTGGTCGCTGTCAGTGCATAATCTGACACAGTCACAAAAAATTCAGCTTCCCCGAGAGCCAGTCACCCCTGTGGTCCCACTATTGAAGTCAATCTCCACCAAAAGCTTTCTCCCCAAGTTTCGCTCTAATGTGTGGGTGCATTTTGCTTATGGGTGACAGATAGTAATGAAATAATTACTTTTCTCTCCCCATGGTATTTTTTCAGGGAAATCCTTGTTTCTCTGCCCTGTTATCCGCAACAACTCATCTATTGTATTTTCTCTGCTTTCCTGTCATGTGTCTCATTAACTTGCCCTTTTCTGATCTTTTGTTGCAATGTCTTTTTTCCCCCCTAACACAAGCTTTGAACTTAAAAACCGACACACGCTGTTATTGGGAATAAAAGAATCTGTGTGCCACATATCTGCCAGCTCATGCATAGCTTCCGAGGAGGCTCGGCTTAATTTTCCAGAATGACTGTTTACGAACAAGGCCTTTCGCTTCCTCCAGCTTGGTCTGCTCTCCAGATCTGCTCTCCACATGAGATGATAACCCTCTGATAGCATAGTCGTCCCCATGGCAACCGGAGGCCGAGTCCCCAACAGGATTAGGACTTCAGGGGCCGGATCGGCGCCTCCCTCCCAGTGCTTGAGCACCTCAGGCAGGAGGCTCCAGAGGGCTGGGTGCCCGGTGCCCAGGCTGAGAACAGGGGCTGGGAATCGCTGAGAAACCCGAACCTGGCGTTTCCCCGTCAGCGTCAGACGCGCGCACAGCAAAGCAGACAGCTCCCCCGCGCTCTGCTCTGCTCTGTGTTACCCTGTCCACCCCCCACTAAGCAGCAGTGGTGTTTCACAGCACAGGTTAGCTTGCTTAGGTGACCGGCAAGCAGGAGCAAGGTCCCCAGAGCCCCGCACCCCCTCCTGGCTCTGGATTAGGGGTGTACCAAGGGCTGGGGTGAAGAAGTAGATGAACTGGTTTGCTCTGGGGGAGGCGAGCGCAGCAGGGCAGGTCCAGGCTCAGCGGACAGTACTGTGGGATGACTGGCAGCACCAGGAGCCGGACCCTGGCTTGCGACCCTCCGGGTTTCAACTTTGGTTCCCCACCTCCGAGGGAACCGAACTGAGTAGCACCTCGATTCTGGCCCCGGTAAAGGAAAGGTTGTATGTTACTCTTCCCAATTCCGGACTGAACTGCTTAGCATATTCCTGAGGCCAGCAAAGGTCATGTTAGAGCCAAGAAGGTCGCGTGGTCAGTGGGGTCCACAGACACTCTCCATGTTCTTGGGAGCACTGTCTGGCTCTTCCGGTCACCCCTGGCCAGTTAGGCAAAGCAATTGCCCATTTCACAGATGTTGAAACTGAGGCTTAAGGAATTTCCATGAAGCTCCAGATCACACAGCCAGAAGCTGGGGGGTCATGGCTCAGACACAGATGTCCCAGCTCCAGCACCCTGGCCAGTGCATCCTCGGACCCTGAAGGACCTAAGCACCCTGCAAGGCTCACGGGCTGAGAGAAAGAGGGAACAGGGTGGGTGGGGGGAGAGGTACCTCCCTTCTCACTGTCCCGTTTTCCATGGGACCACAGCTGCTGCCAGCGTGGGAAACCGTTACTGCCACTCACAGCAATGGTTGGGGACTAATGCTCTGGACTCCACGCAGCATTCAAGGACTATAATGGGGTCTGCTTAAAACAGCAGTCCCCACGGCCCTAACATGCAAATAAAAACAGATGAGTCACACACACACACACCCCCAGCGTCTCACGGTGTACTTACAACTTTTTCTTTAAATGTTTAATATCATAAAACAAGCCTGGCACCCAGAGCGCACTGGCAATTTCATCAGGGGAAGCTGCTCTTTTAAGGGAAAGTGAATAGTTTTAGGGCATCCCCAGAGAGGAAACGAGGTGAGGGTGGCGGGTTCCCCGTTGGCAGACCCAGCAATGACTCTCCTGAATGGTTCAGTGAAGCTTAACAGTCCTTGAGCTGGGGCTGCTGTACAAGCAAAAGCGAACACATTGTCCCCAGAAAGACCCCAGGCTGCTGCCCCGGGAGGGGAGGGAGGCCCCCCTTCCTCAGGACCCCACTCTCTCACCTCCCAGCCTCCGGCAGCCTTTGTCCCTCCGTCCATGGGCGCTGCCCGGGAGGAGTGGCCCCAGGCGAAGAGCAGAAAGCGGTACCCTCCTGGGAGGGCAGAATTGACCACGCATGACCACTGTCATTTAGCTTCCCCCAAAGGCAAGACAGAAAGACATTCATCCCCACACACGGCATTTCTGAACCACAAACATTCTCTTATTTCCATGTTTACTACTGAGAAAACGGAGAAAATGAACCGTCCACAGACGCATCGGGAACTCCAGCTTCGCTGCAGCTTCTGGGGTCCGCCCTGCGGGCACCGGGTTGTAATCTATGGGAACCCTGGATTCACTGTCACTCGGGTCCCACCTCTCCAAACACTCCGGCCCGGGTTCGTCTCATAGTCAGTACGGCAACGTCTCCCCATCGTCGTCACTAAATTAGGCCTCACGGCACCTGGGTAAGGAGAAACAACATGGAATGGGGGGGCATCCTCCAGCTTTGAGTCCTGTCTCCCGTGATGTCTGCTACAGATGGTGGTCGTCTGCACACCCCAGTTGGCGCCTCCTTGAGCCCCATCCTCAGTCCCCCACTCTGTGTTCCCTCCAGCTGACACTGGGCTCAGCCAGGCGACTGGCGTCTGCCTCTGGGGTAGAGCCCACTGGTGCCTTACCCGGTAGTCAGTAAGCGAAGCCGGGTTTGGGCCCAGAGCAGGCGGCCACCAAGCCACCTGCCTCTACACCGCCAGGTGCTCCCTGTGAGAAGGAGCAGGGCACAGGGTCTCCGCCCATTTCCCTCCGCAAGGGCCGAGCGTCTAACGGTGGACGCGTGGGTGAGGGGCTCGGGCTGCAGCGGCCCATCTGTTCCACCCCACTCGTCCCCCATCCCACCGTCTCATTCAGTCAGTCCCCAACCCGCCATGGGGCCAGGCCACCGTGCTCTCCCGGCCCCGAGGGGGGCTGCCACTCTCCCTCACAAGTCTCAGCTGAAACCACTCACCTTGTGTGACTGTACCTGTGCCGGGTCAAGGTCATCCAGCCCTTCCCATTCTAAATGGCCTCGTGGCCGACGGCTAATTCTGCCTCGTGGGAGATCTTCAAGCGCCTGGAACAGCCGTAGCACATGCTTCTTTGTGTCCACCAGAGCTGCTCGACTGGCTCCAAATAGAGTCACCTGGGGGATCTGCAAATACAAACGGCCAGGCCCCGCCCTGGGCCTGCTGCATGGAAACTCTGGGTGAATTGAACGTGGAGTCAAAGTTACTGCCCCAATTTCAGATTAGACACAGAGGCTAGCCAGCTTCTCCCTAGCTGTCGAGATCCAGGGAGGTCTCTCTCTGTCATCTCTCCAGGCAGGTCTTGTGTAGTGTGCCCAGCAGAGGGCCCAGCCAAGCTTCCTATGAGCAGAAGTGACAGTCCCAAGACCCTCTGTCCAGCCAGCCGACCACCAGCAAGGTCTTCTTTCCTGCAGCTGTTCATCCATGTAAGGACCTTGGGGCAACTCCTGAGCTGGAACCACTCACACAGGACTTGAGGAAGGGGTGTTCCCACTTGCCTCTCAGCTGGGGACCAATCCCCCCAGATTGAATATTGATGCATTTCTCACCAGCCCACCTGGGCTCAGCCCTGCCTGCTGTCCCAGGTGAGCTTGCATTCCCATTAGTCTCAGCAGAGCCACAGCCATGGGACTTATCTGCCTGTGACAGGACGTGGGTGACAATACTGTCCCTTTCGGCCCAGTGAACTTGGCATCCAGGTCACACCACCTTTTCTCTGTCGGGCAAACACCAGCAAGCAGGGCAGGGAGACTAAGCAGACCCTGAACTTCATGCAAATCGGGAAACAGAAAAGCAGGTGGGTTTCTCCAGAGCAGACTCCCAGTATGAAACCAGCTGCCTTGGAAATGCGTTCAACCTGAGGGCTGGGCCAGCTTAACCTTTTTACCACCTGAGGCTGAGGCAGCGAGTGCCCAGGTAATCAGGCTGCGGGTGGGGCTTGTCTCCCGCACCCTATGAACTCGTCCACAGGGGATGGGCTGCCTCATCTCCCAGAAACCTCTCAGGTTCCATGGGAAGACGGCCAGGCCAGGACCCCGCTTCCGAGCCCACCTTCAGTGCCGACCAGCTGTAGGGCCATGTGGCCACTGAAAATCGAGGGGTCACATTAGCCATCTGGCCCCGTTTCCTCTTCTGGGAAGAGAAGACATTGGATTGAGAAATAAAAACAGCCCCCATTTTTTAGTATTTGCCATGTTCTGGGCGATGTGCTAAGTGCTTAATTATTTTTAAAACATTTAATGATTATGAGCAGTTACCAACTGTTTACAACACCAGCCGTGTTGTTACCCCATTTATCAGATGGGAACATTGGGGCTGGAGATGAACTATGTGATAGGCAAGCGGAGACCCTGGGACTGACGGGACTGACGCTCCCTGTTCTGTTGTCCCCTCGGTCACCTGCCTCCCCCATGAGAGGAAGACTCCTCCGGCTGCAGGACGCGATGACAGCTGCTGACAGTCAGGGTTTTACGGCCTGTTCACCATGGATGGCTCAGCTTTGGTGGCACCTGGATGGCATCTGAGCCACCTCCCAGCACATGAATGCCTGCCCATCACCCTGCACATGTGGGGACTGCCACTTGCCTTATGCCACCCAGTGTCTTCCTTATTTGGCTGTGTGTTTGTTTTTTAATTTCCTCTCTCCCACCTGACATGGCGAACGGCATGGGGCATCCATTTGTACCTCCCTCTCAGTGCCTCTTGTCCTGCCAGGGTTGATAGGCTGAAAACAAAATGTTCTAGAATCTTCTGTGGGCAAGCCAATGTTGAGGTGGCCCCCATGATCCCCAGTGTTGGCTGCCAGCCAAGGGACTACAAGGGACAGGTCTCAGTTCAGCAGCCCTGACCTTGGAGGCAAGTCCTTCCCCAGTTGAGCTTCCAGATGAGACCCCAGCCCTGGCCAAAGCCTGGATTGCAGCCTCATAGGAAACTGCAGCAGGGAACCAAGCCCAGCTCCCCTGGACCCCTGCCCCACAGACATGGTGAGACAATTAAGTGTGCTGAGTTTGGGGCAACCCCTTAAGGGGCAATAGGTAACAGATACACCTCGCACCAAGAGTTGTAGATGAGATTTAGTTCCGCCGATCAGCTGCTCTTGTGGAGATGTGAAAGACAGAAGGGAGGCCGTCTTCTATCTTCCTTTAGCGGATACCTGCCCGAGTCTGTGCCAGGCCACCAGCTGGCCATTGCAGCAACGGTGGCTGCCAGGTGCAGGCCGAGCATCTTCACAGTGAGACAGAAGCAGATTCCCAAGTCTAGCTGCCCAACCGAGAGAGCAATTTCCACATGTTGTTAGGATCAGTGTCTCTGTGCCATCTCCCAATTCCCACCTTCTCGGCCCAAGAGGTAGCAGCTGCCACCAGGTCATATCTGCAGAACCTGCCGACCCGCAGGTTCAGTGTCCATCCTCTACACACCCAGCCATTTCATGAGCCCAACTCTCCATATCAAGTCACGTTCCACTTTCACAGCCTCATGTGGCTTCTGTCTCCAGCACTGGCATCTGGACTGTCTCCTGGAAACTCAAGAAACCCTTCCTTTTCTCACCAAGCTCCTGGGTGCTTTTTCTCAGTGAGAATTCAAGATACTTTGAATCTTGGCCAAACAAGAATTAGATGACATAATCCTATACCAAGTACGTACAGGGAGCTGCAGTCTACCCCGTGGGGCTGCAGGAATCGCCGCCACCTCAGCTCAGGGCCGCAGGAATCATCTCCTCGAAGGCTCATGACCACAAGAATCGCTTCCTCCCAGGCTCATGATCACGGGAATCACCTCCTCCGTGGTTTGGCCACAGGTATCGTCTCCTCCCAGGCTCAGAGCCACAGGAATCACCTCCTCCATGGCTCATGGCCGCGCTCTGAAGCAGGAACTTCCTCCACTCTTTCTACAGCTGAGGAAACTGAGGCAGGAGGCAGTTAACACACTGGCCAAAGTCTGAAGTGACAGAGCCGGGACTCCATCCAGGTCTGACACCAGCTCTACTCCTTTCCTCCACGTGAGGGCGTGTCCTGGGAGTTATTGTTCTGCGACTTCCTAAATGAGGCCACACTTAAAGCCTTCGGCTTCTACAAACGTGGGCCCAAGGTAAGGATGGTCATTAGACATTATTTTCTCAAATCCATCCCCAGGAGGGCCACCTGCTTGTCCAATGCATAAAACCCTACTGGTTGACAACGGGCTCACCCACTGTGAGTTTCCAAGAACACCAGCACCTACTATTGGCAAGACCATGGCACCTTCCAAAGACCCTGAGCAGGGGGCAGATGGGGTAGAGGTACCCAGGCTCTCTTGGTTCCCGTCTTCCTTCGCACAAAATGCTCCACCCTGTGCTCTCAGGGCTGTGCTGACCAGGACAGGGTGCCTTCCCTGAGCTCATCCTCCCAGGTGGATGCTTTTCTCGACTTTGCACAAAGACAATGTATCCACCCGTGGCGGCCCTGTCAAAGCTGGGGATCCAGGTGTGACCAGGACCTTTTGGGGTCCCAAGGTCATGGGGTTACCATCAAGCACTCCAAACACTCCTCATCTGCCTGTTGCAGAGACCAGAGATCAGAGCCCTGAGTGGAAAGTCTGGGGAGAGATTTCGCAGAATGCCCGATCACTCAAGCTCTCCGCCAGTTCCTGCTCTAAAGTTGATAGGGTCCCTGACTTCACAGGGGACCTGGCAGAGCCTGGACAGCCAGCTAACTGGGAGAGAGCAGCTGTGACCTGCGCAGGAAGCAGGGTCCCTGCAAGTGGTGGCGTGGGAATTCCCGTAGGTCCGCCCTCCTTGGCCCAAGCTCACCTTTCCCTGCTGTCCAAGTGGCCGCAGGTGGAGCGCTGTGTCCAAAGGACTTACCCTCATCTCGCCCTCATTTGACTGTTCACAGGTACAGTGCCACACACTGAAGCTATGGTCCCCGAGCCTTTCGCCTTGCCCCTGATTGTGGCAAGGGACAGGGAGGCCAGGGCACTGCCTTAGAGCCAGGCAGAGATGGGAAAGAGGCTGACTTTTTAAAGTAAATGGCAATAAGCCACATAAGAACTTTCGGTGAACCCTTGTAAATGAGTTTTTTAAACGCCTCCCCATCTGATTCAGACTGAGGAGAAGCCATACACAATGGCCTGAAATAAAAGTCTCCAGCTATGTCCCAAGCCCAAGTCCAAGGCCAGCACGAAGCCGCCTTACCAGCTAATGCTAATTGTTCCCACTGGAGCAGCTCCTAGGACTCCCCACAGCCAGCTAGGAAATGAAGGTGCTGCAGGCAGGGGCTGGGGTCCAGGGAAGCAAGACACACCCATGGACACAATACCCAGGCAGGACACGGGGCAGGATGTGCCCACAGACACAGTACCCAGGCAGGACACGGGGCAGGATGTGCCCACAGACAAAGTACCCAGGCAGGACATGGGGCAGGATGTGCCCATGGACACAGTACCCAGGCAGGTCACAGGGGGCAGGATGTGCCAATGAACGGAGTACCCAGGCAGGAGAGTGATTTAAGTCACATCTCTTCAGGCTGCTCTGGAGCAAGTCAGCTGGAGCAAGAGGGCCGCTTCCCCTAAAGGTGCCAGGATGAGGGAAATCTCACTGAAAGTGGTAGGGGGAGGCTCTGATCACCTGGTGCCCACACACACTTTGATCTCCACCAAGGCACAGTGCCAGGGGAGCCCTGGTGTCAATGCTCTGAGAAGCTCACACCAGGGAAGACAACCCAGCTTCCCAACGGGAGTCCCTGTCCCCTCCCCAAGGATGCTGAGGATGACTGGTGACAGAAAGGCCACATCTGGCCAGGGATAGTGTGGCTAAGTGGTTGGAGGGTCGGCCAGCTCACAGAAGGGTCACAGTTTGATTCCCAGTCAAGGGCACATACCTGGGTTGCAGGTTCGGTCCTTGGCCCCAGTCGGGGTGCGTGTGCGAGGCAACCAATTGATTGGATGTCTCTCTCTCTCTCTCTCTCTTTCTCTCTCTCTCTTCTCTTTCTCCTCTGTCTCCCCCCCTCCCTTCCACTCTCTAAAAATCAATGAAAAAAAAGATCCTCTGGTGAGGATGAACAGAAAGAAAGAAGGGGGGCACCCCTGAGCATCAGTGGCATCCAGGGGTCTGGGTCTGCGTCCCCAGGGGCACCTTGAGCTGTGACAGCTCCTCCTGGAGACATGGCCAGGCTTCCCCTGCTCGCTCCTGGCCTCCTGGGGACAACCCCTGCAGGGAGGCGTCCTCAGCAGGGTTGGCAATCTCTTTGAGGTGACAGGCATGTGATGCAGAGAAAAGCCCCCCAAAGTCAAGCCTCGAGGGTGGAGGGTCCTCTGTGTGCGTCTAACTGAGGGTGCTCCCTCACGAGCAGCGTTCCTGTGCCTCATTTTCCCAGGGGCAATGTGACGGGCCGCACACCTGGGGAAGGGGAGAGGCCTCCCAACCGCGGCTGTGTGCACACGTCGTCTCCTTTATTTCTGCGGTGCTTGCTTTGCTCTCTGTACGTTGACATGCTTGAGTTTTTGGAAAGCTGAATGCATGTTTTTAGAGTGGTGGTAGCTGCGGCACATGGACCTAGGGACCCACAAAGGCATCTGATGGGTCACTCACATCAGAGAAAACATTGTTCCTGAACAAGGCACCTGGTGGCCCCCATGAAGCCTCCAATAAGAGCAGGACGCCCCTGGAAGGAATAGCGGGGAGTGGTCCACGCGCCCCGCACCCTGCCAGGATGGACGGCGCCTCCTGGGACCTGAGAGGCAGAGCCAGGCCCCAGAGCCAGGGAGGTGAGGGCACAGGCTGGCGGTGAGGCCGTCTACTGATTCAGCTCCCGAGGCCTCTCAGGGAGACTGCTGGGCTCACGGTCCCCGATGGTCAATTTGCAGCCAGGCGTGGACTGGGTTTCAGCTTCTCCACATCCAGATGTCCCTGGGAGTCCCGCGCAGGACTTCTCGGTCACTGTGGTGGCCAAGACCAAGAGGGACACAACCTTCCACCCAAGGAGAGGATCGTCGGCCTTCACACCGTCACCCTGCCGGGACGTGCTGTTCATTTCTTCATGTTTAATTCGGGGTCTCCCCACCCCGCCCCGCCCTGAACACCAGGCCTGCACCCCGCCAGCCTGAGTGGAGCATGTGCGGGGCTGGTCCCTGTCCCTCACTCCCCGTGGCTGCATGGAAGGAACGGCTCTGAAAGGAGCTGGCAGCAATCGCCCGGGGCTCCACTTCTCTGCTCAGAAACCGGCACGCAAACCGGTCCCTGCTTCGCTAGGATTTTATTATTTAGAGCAGCTCGCATGTACCGCGGGCCCACTCTGTGTCCACCCTAATTCCCACCCCTCACTTCCGAGCCTCCTCGGAGAAGGCGTGGCAGCTGGAGGCAGGAGGTCCTTCCTGCCGGCGTCCAGCCTCCTCTGGCCCGGCGATTGTTGTGAAGGAATGAACGGGAAGGCAGCCATTCTGCACTCAGGCCGCAGCCCAGGAGAAAGCGCGGCCTCTGCCTGGCCTCCCGCAAACGCCTCCCCGGCCCATCGCAGCTGCAAGCGGGACTCGAAACGCTGCTAACTGGCTCCGGCGCCCAGGAGGGTCGGGGCTGCCCTGCAATTTCTAAGGCCAACAGCAAATGCGGCCTGTTTCTCCCAGGAGCCCAATAAAGTCCCAGGTCCATAAAACCCTCAGTAAACGCTTCCCTGAGTGCAGGGCCAGGGCAGCCTCACATGCAGAGGGAGGCCATCGCTTCGGCTCATGGTTCACTTCAGCCAGTAAGGCGGGAGGTTTTGACAACATAACCAAGTCGGGAGACCAGGCGTGCCCAGTTTGATTCTGAAAATTCCCCCCATTCCCATTTTAACCTTTGCTCTATAACACCAAGCTCAGTGGGACTGTGGCAGAGTCCCGCTGGAGCCGACTGCACGCCTGCTAGAAACGATTGCGCACCGAGGTTGTTAGAAGCCCGAGGTTCCAGCCTTGGCACTGCTGACGGACTGAGCCAGATAACTCTGTGGTAAGGGGACTGTCACTGTCCTGTACACTGTAGGATGTTTAGCAGCATCCTTGGCCTCTACCTCTGGTTTCCAGTAGTAACTATTCAATGTGACCATCAAAAATCCCTCCAGAGACTGTCATGTGTCCCAGGAGTAGGGGAACAAAATCGCCCCTGGCTGAGGAGCACTAAGCTAGCTCAGATGTCACCTCCACAGAGGACCTCCTGTCAGTGTGTCAGTGACTGTTTTCACAGCCTTTATCACTGTCTGAACGACTCTATTTTGTATTTCTCACCGATCTCCCATAGCAGAAGCTCTTCTGAGATCAAAGGCCTATTCCCCCTTAACTATAACTTTATCCACAGTGCCAACAGTAGGGCTCGGCACATAATAGGTGCTCAGTAAATGTTTGTTTACATGGTAAATACAGTCCCAATGCCGTTGCTTAAGAGGTGATTATGTAACCAGTAGCTGACTGTAGGAACTGCCGGTGGTGTAGTGCTGAACAGCAAGCTCCGCTACTGCCTGATTCCAACAGCAGCTGGAGTCAGGCTTGCGAGCAGACAGCAGACGTGAGGCTCCAGCTTCTTACAGGAAAGGAGATTCAGGAATGGGCTGAACTTCCCGGTCTGGCCACCTCAGAGCGACAGGTATTGGACTTGGCCTCCACTGCCTCTGCCTGTTTCCAGGCATTGAACAGTAGACATAACCTGATACCAAGGGAACCAAGGAGGTGAGGAACTAAGTCTGCCAGGCATTCCCTCTGACAGCACTTTTCAAAACACCGCAAAAGGAATTCGCTTCAAGGTGGAGAGCAGCAGCCTCACTGGGTGGGGGAACCTGATCAGAGCTGGGGATGCCGAGTGGCTGGAACTTGTAGGCACCAGGGAGGGGAGGGAGCTGTGCAAAGAGGGACTTTCAGATGCCTAGGGAGAGCCCACTGAGTATTGGGCTGAATACTAAGCTGCACATACACGGGGAAGATCCTGCAAAGCCTGGCAGAGAACAGCCCCGGGAGGACTTGGGACAAAGAGTCAGAGCCAAGACACCTCTCTGAGCACGGCCGAGTTAAAGCCCAGCATGGCGACGCCTTCGGACGAGGGCTACGCTCTCCCTAAGGTAGACCAAACGCAGGCTCCCCAGGCTAGAGCTGGCCTGCCTACCTGAACAAAACCCACCACTCTTTTTATTTAATTCTCACCTGAGGATATGGTTACTTATTTTTAGACAGAGGGGAAGGGGAAGGGTGGAGAGAAACATCATGAGATTGCCTTCCATACATGCCCCCCACACTTTGGTAGACAGGACCACACTCCAACCAACTGAGCCCCACCAGCCAGGCCCCCCCGCTCTCTGAGGAAAGACCACGCAATCTAGAGCCATTAGGGTAGATCACCCACAGTGTCCAGCACACAACAGAAATCACTAGACATGTAAAGAAACAGAAAAGTGTGAACAGAAAAATTCAGTCAATATCCAATGATGACATAATGTGGGAATCATCAGATGAGGATTTTGAAACGTTGGGAATATGCTGAAGTGTTTAACGTACGAGGTGGACATAGTGAGGGTACAGATGGGGCATCTCAGTGGATAAACGGAAACTATAAAAAGAAAAAATATGGTAATTTTATAAATGAAAATACATCACCTGATACAAAAAATCCACTGGATATACTTAACAGAGAATGGGCACTGGGGAAGGAAATAATTAGAGCTTTTTAAGGCAGAGAAATTAAAACTTTGCAAAATAAAACTCAGAGGGGAAAATGGTAATGAGAGAATGGGAGGGCACCGGAAGGTCTCACATAGGCCGACTGGAATCCCAAAGGGAGGGGCCATGTGAAGAAATGGTGGTCAACACTGTCCCAGATTTGAGAAAATGAACACTCTTTAGATCCCAGAAGCTCATATACACCCAGCAGGATGACTACACAAACAAACACATAACATCCATCTCGGCACATCACAGTAAATTCCTGAAAACCAGAGGTAAAGGGAATCTTAGAAATGCTCAGAAAAGCCTGCAGGCGTGGCTCAGCAACTGAGCAGCGACCTGGGATCCAGGCGATCGGGGTTCGATTCCCGGTCAGGGCACATGCCTGGTTGGGGGCTCGATGCCCAGTCGGGCGTGCGGGAGGCAGCCGATCAATGACTCTCTCATCATTGATGTTTCTCTCTCTCCCCCTCTCCCTTCTTCTCTCTGAAATCAATAAAGATTTTTTTTTAATGGTCAGAAAAAAGAAATGGGACATTGCAATTCAGGGAACTAGAAGAGCCCAAATTTGGAAAATGGCCTGTGCAATACACATCACCCTCCATAACACTACAGACGTCTCCACTCCTCTGGAAAACCGTACCGGTGACTACCAGGTAAGCTGCGCAGCAAGGACACGAGAGGAACACGTTGCTTATTTGCAAAACACATCACAGGGCCTGGGAGAGAAGAGAGAGCTTCGGGGCACCCTTCGGGGCTCTGAACAAGAAGCACCTGCTGATTTAACACTGAAAATCTGTGAGACACAAGGATTCTTAAATATTTCCTTTCAGAAAAGTAAAGAAGCATCCCCCTTTCTCCCATTACGAGGCTGCTGCAGAGGTGGGCAGAATGGCACTGCCGCCCGCCTCGCCGCAGCCGCCGCTGAAGGCCGCTCTGCCCCGACCGCGCCCGCTGCGGAGGGAGGCAGCGGGCTCAGCCTGATCCTACGG
Organism: Miniopterus natalensis; assembly: GCF_054644295.1. Classification (NCBI taxonomy): domain Eukaryota; kingdom Metazoa; phylum Chordata; class Mammalia; order Chiroptera; family Miniopteridae; genus Miniopterus; species Miniopterus natalensis. The sequence continues at coordinate 81,926,726 of NC_142087.1, forward strand.
GCGCCCGCGTCCCCCCACCTCCCCTCGCTCGTACTTCACTAACTATTTAATTTCAATTTTAATTAAACTTTGCAAGTATGGAGCTCACTTCTTTTCATTCCTACGTACCTTTTCCTCTTTTCCGCCCTCGGCCTGCGGAGGAAGCGGGAATAACAGCAATGTTGGTGTGTAGCCCGTGACCTCTGCGTCGTCCTCGTGTGTGCGCCGTAGCTCACGCAGCGGGTGGTGGGCTGCCCGAGCCTGTCCCTGTCTTGCCCCCTCGGCAGACTATAAATGTTTTAGGCCGTCTGCACTCCCTGCCGTCGGGCCTGTTTCTAAGGATGCTGTCCGGTGGCCCCGCTTTATCCCCCCCGATGGTAGACGTTTTCCCGGTTCCCTGTTACCAACACGGCGGCGGGCAGCCGTCCTCGTTGCCCGCTGGCCAGGGCAGCCGCTGGGGGTGGCAGGCAGCCGTCCTCGCTGCCCCCTGGGCCAGTGCAGCCGCTGGGGTAGAACTCCTGCCTGCAGACCGGCAGTTCCCCTCTCCGGGGCAGCCCCACATCCATGGCCCCGAGCCGTGAGCACCCCACCCGCTGGGTGCCGTCCTGCCTCCGCGTCGCCGCGAGCTGCTCGCAGACTTCCTCTCTGTGCGGGTCTGCGTGGTGTGCGTGGAGGATGCTCCAGTCTCGTTTGCGTTGCCCCTCCCTGGGTCCCAGCGCAGTGAGTGTCCTTCCGCTTCTTCACGGACCTTTGACTGCTGACCGGACCGTTCTGACGTGTCTGCTCTTCCCACCCCACTCCCCAAACCCCCAAAGATGCATTTGACAGCTGGGGCACGTGTGTCTAATGATGGCTTTGGTTTTCCCTCTCCCGACACTATGCTTGGAGGTGATACAATAATCTTCAGGGTTGTACCTTTTGCATATTAGTCTCTGTGTCTGATGCCAAGTGATTCACAAAAGTGCACGTCTGGAAGTTGAACAAATCCATTACCACAGCTGCCCCGCTGATGATTTGGTTCCCTGTTCTCTTATCCAGTGGAAAGAAAGCAAAAAGCCAGCAAAGTTTTATTTTTAAAAAACAGGAAAAATGAACAGTAGAAGGAAAGGAAAGGACAAAAAGGCCAGAAGTAAGTTCCCCTTCCCCACATGGAGTTGCCACAGGGATGGCTGGTGCTTGGCCAGGTCCCCTTCCCCAACTCAGCCCAGCCCCGAGGCCTCGGGCCATTACCTACCCAAGGTCTCCTGGGCATTCGTTTATCAGGGGTCCCCATCAGAGAGGGGCACAGAGCAGAGGGTCTGTGCCAGCAGGTCTGGAGTGGGGCCTGATAACTGGCACTGCTGAGAGCCCCCGGCGATGCTGGCCCACACTTGGGGAACCACTGGAGACAAGAGGGGTCTAAGTGCAGGTGAGGGCGAGGCCGCAGCCTCGGCTGGGTCCCCCACCCGTGTGCATGCGCACACACCAAGATCAACCCGCGTGCCCCACAGCGCTGGCTTCTCACACCTCCCCCCGCTCCATGAGTGTCGGGCCGGGAAGTAACTGCTGGCAACAGTGACATCTAACATTGACTGGGGCTCAGCACCTGCTCAGAGCTCACAGGTTCCGATGCCAGTGGTAATAACGCAAGTAATGGTGATGACCCACACCTGTGCCCTGCCGCCCTGGGGCCCGCTGTGCTGGGCGCCCAGCTCACAGTGCCCTGGGCGGCCAGGGCCCTGTGCTGAGTCACCGGATGGGAAGAGCTTAGCTAGCTGCCTGGAGGCCTTGGTGCTGAGGACGCTGGGGGTGAAGCCCGAGTCCAGGGTGTGCTGCAGAGCGCGGCGGGACCACGGCCGGCACTCGAGGAGCAGCCCCGGGGAGGCCGGGGCCCTGGGGCAGGCCCCAAGGCAGCGCTGCGCCCGCTCCCCCGAGGCTGGCGCTGCAGGAGAGCGTAGGGAGAGGGTCCTGCTCCTCCGGGGAAAACAGATCCAGCGCCCCACAAAATGTCACCCCCCGGGCGCCCAGGATCGCGAGCCAGCAAAGGGAAGGAGGACAGTGCAGAGCCCGGCTGCCACCCACGGCCCCGGGAGCCTCCCTTCCCGCTTGCTCCAAATTCTTGGCGGGTGAAAGGAAGGGAGAAGCTTGATCGCATGGCATGTCCCTGCAGCAGGATAAATAACTTCCCCTCCGGCTGCCCAAAGGGCTCAGGTAAGCAATTCGGTCCCTTGAGGCGACTTGGGCAGCTCGGGGGCTCTGCAGCCCCGGGGTCGGCAGGAAAGTCCCCAGAACTTCCCAACGGTGCTTCCTCTTCTTTTTTCCTATTTTGAAAGGAAAATATTTTCCCAAGAAGTTGGTAACACCAGTCAAAATATAACGAGTCCTTTGATGTAAAGTCCGAATCGCTGAGCAGCATCCGGGGTGGCCGGTGCCTTCTAGAACAGCTGAGGGAAGGGGACTGGAGCGGGAAGCTGCCGCAGGGCTGTGCGGAGTCCGGGACCCCAGCAGGATGAGGCAGGACAGACGCCAAGGGGTGGCAGGTCAGCAGGGGCCACCCAGGGCGCCCACGTGCAGGGCGTCACAGGGACTCTCTCTTGACCCCAGCTGTGGGGGGTCCTGGAGGCGACAAGGAAGGGATCCAGCGTAAGCTGTTGGTTTGCAGCCCCCTTGGCTGGTTCATGGGAGCAGCGCCTGCTCTCACCTGTAAGACGATTTCCTTCCCTCGAATGGGACACGGGACCTGGGACATGGGACATGGGACTTGGGACTTGGGACATGGGACGTGGGACCTGGGACTTGGGACATGGGACGTGGGACCTGGGCGTGCTTTGTAGACTGAAGGCCCGTGTCCGCAGTGGTGGCTCTTATCATCTCGGCCACTGTGAACAACAGGACAGTGCTCTAACTCTCGGTCTCTGGAACGTTTAAGCGCCCAGCTGACCATGACATTAGGTCGCCCATGGGAGTGGCAGGTGGAGCTGTGGGTGGGGAGGGCTCCTGAAACAATCGTGTGTGAATTAGGGAGGTTCTGTCTTTCCCTTTTTCCAGCCTGTATCAGTTCTCCCCGGTGATGGTCAGGGGAGCTCCATCCTGCCCTAGAATCGTGCTCAGGCCGTGCGGGTGGCCCGCCGGGTGCGAAGCTGGGCTCCACCCGCTCCAGCTGACCCGCCGTGAGCCGCAGACGCCTCCCTCCCCGGGTCCCCCAGCAGCCTCCCCTCCAGAGAACAGTGAGGGGGCGAGGCACAGGGGCTTGGGGGGCCCTTCCATCGTCCGGACAACCATATTCCCAAGCCACCCGCAGACCAGACACAGCCTCTGTCATAGCGTCACCTGCTCACCATCTTTCTCTGTGGCCTCACTTTCTATTCCAGAGAATTAATCGTCTGGAATTGTCAGAAATGGCCACAAATCTCTCAGCAGTTCCCCTGCCCACTACCAGAATGTGGCCGTCCCCTCTCGGATCCTCTGTGCTTGGGGTCAAAGAAAGGAAAAGCCCTGTTCCTCAGCCCGGTTAGCACTCTTTGTAGGTGATTGTATCACCTTCCAACGCCTCCCAGGACTCGCCTCAGCTGCCCAATCTCGGGAGTGAACTTTGACAATAGAAAATTGTGGTTAATGTCTGTTTATTTGTATGCCGTTCCCATAGTAATAAGAGTAATTTTAATAAAGAAAGAAAGTTGTACCAGGAAAGTCAGTCAATAAATAACCTTAAATTTTTTCTTTAAAAAAAAAAAAAAAAGCCCTGGCTGGTGTTGCTCAGTGGTTAGAGCGTCAACCTGCAGACTGAAGGGTCCTGGGTTCGATCCCGGTCAAGGGCACGTACCTTGGTTGCAGGCCCGATCCCCGGCCCCAGGTGGGCTGGGTGTGGGAGGCAAGCAATCAATGTGTCTCTCACATCGATGTTTCTCTCCTTCCCTCCTTCCCTCCCTCCCACTCTCTCTGAAAAGCAATGGAAAAAAATATCCTCGAGTGAGGATTGAAATAAATAAAATAAATGCTCAAAATGAGATCTAAAGCAGAAAGAAACATGTAAAGGCCAGCCCAGCCTCTGTACGTATATATAATGGGGGGGCTTATCTAGCAGGGGAGATACATTCTCGGTATAGTTAAATTCACAGGGAATCACGGGCTACAGGGCTGGGTGTCTGGCATCCGTCCCGAATGCCAAGGGGCTGGTGAATTTCTCCAACAAGAGAAGGGCAGGCACCCACCTTGCCCCTCACCGGTGGCTACGGCCTGCGGCCGGCTTGGCGCAGCACACGCAGCCGTAAGGGAGAGAAGCTGCCACTCGGGCCTGCTGGGCACAGGCGGGTGCTGGGCGGGCAGAGCCAGGCGGGGCCGATGCTGGCGGAGGCGGGTGGCAGCACCAATTTCCATTATGTCTCCAAGATGGGTCGGGGTTTGGAGGGCGGTGGGGATGGAACTGGGGAAGGTTTCCCAAGGGAAGGGAAGGGAAGGGAAGGGAAGGGAAGGGAAGGGAAGGGAAGGGAAGGGAAGGGAAGGGAAGGGAAGGGAAGGGAAGGGAAGGGAAGGGAAGGGAAGGGAAGGGAAGGGAAGGGAAGGGAAGGGAAGGGAAGGGAAGGGAAGGGAAGGGAAGGGAAGGGAAGGGAAGGGAAGGGAAGGGAAGGGAAGGGAAGGGAAGGGAAGGGAAGGGAAGGGAAGGGAAGGGAAGGGAAGGGAAGGGAAGGGAAGGGAAGGGAAGGGAAGGGAAGGGAAGGGAAGGGAAGGGAAGGGAAGGGAAGGGAAGGGAAGGGAAGGGAAGGGAAGGGAAGGGAAGGGAAGGGAAGGGACACCCGAGGAGAAAGGGAGGGATCTGCGTCTGCAGGGGCCCAGGGGAATACAAAGACCCGTGACAGCAGGAAGCTGGGAAGAGTTTTGTCTCACGGGGGCCAAGGGTGAGACACCGAGAGAGGGAGGTGGTGCTGAGAGGGGGCCAAGGCCAGTTAATGGGAGGGCCCTACAGCCAGCAAGGGCAGGAGGAGGATCTGGGCCAGGTGTGGCCTGATCCGGGCTTGGAAGGGGCTCATGTGGTGGCACGAGGGGCTGTTGGGAGTCATGGAGGCGGCGAGGGGCAGCACTAAGGAGGAGCCAGGCTGCAGAGAGCAGCTGGGGGGACCAGTCGGCTCCAGAAGCAGCGCCTTGGCTTACCTTCTGCAAACGCGAAAGAGAGAACATTCAGAAGTAGTTTATTCCAGAACAGTTTGCGTGGGTCCAGCTCTGGTTCCCTGTGTCACACTCCGTGTCCCGTGGCTGCCCCCAGGGCATCCGGCGCCGTCTCAGGAACCACGGCTCCTGGAGTCGCTGGGGAGGCGACTCCGCAGGTCAGGGATGGGCAGCCGACGCCGGTGTCTTCAGGGAACAGCAGCCCTGGGAGGCTCGGCACCCGCAGCGTGTCTCAGCCGTTCACACCATTCAAGCTCACCCAGCACCTTGGTGTAATCAGGCCTGTCGCCGACCACTCAGCGGGGCACCGCCCTTTGTTTGGAGGCTGGGAAGGGTCGCTGCAGTGACCGCAGGCATTCCCGCCCAGCCGCTGCGCTTCCTCGTAATGGCCCGTTAATGAAATAGCAGTTTGATTCCCAACCACACTTAATGGTGCCTTTTGCGGAGCCAACGTCCACATTGCCCCACATTGAGATGGGCCAGTACAGCAGAGGGACACGGGTGGCAGGCGGGCAGCCCGTCTCCCAGCTGCAGCCGGAGCTCACTGTGGAGAACTGTCGCTGCGGACAGGTGGGTGCTGGGGGCTGCGGCACGTTCCCCGTGGTCTGCAGGCTCTGCTCTGCAGCAGGACATCGGGGCTCCCAGGGCGGACCAAGGCCAACACCCAGAGAGCTCTTAGTTACCGCTGTGCATCAGGCCAGCTAGACCTGCAGCGGAAAGGTCAGGGGCCAGGAGGAGCACGGGGTCACTTCTGTGGCCAGGCTGTGCCCATCCACATGCCCGTCTGTGGAACGTGCAAAGTCGTATAAACACAGCCCTTTAAAGTGGAGCCGGAGCTGCCGTCCCAGAAAAACCGCCCTGCAGGTCTCCCGCCTCAAACCTTTAGATGTTAAAACTGGAAAAAGGAGCCCCTGGGCTGGGCCTGGGGCAACACTGTATCTCAAACAACCGTTTGCAGAGGTAACAAGAACACACACATTATACCAGACGGAAAACTAAACCGTTGTTTGGAATCGGCGTCGCTGTTACCCTGTCGGCACCAACAGCAGCGCCTCCCGCGGCGGGTGGAGTTGTCCCTCCCTGTCCCGTGCCCCCTCGCCTCTGCCTCCGCCTCGGAACTGCCTGGCTCCTGCTGGACCAGGGCACCGGACAGCCGTTCCCACCGATCTCAGGAACCGCTTGGTGCCTCTCGCACTGGCCTTTCAATTTTAGGCGGCCACACGTCTTTGAGACAGAGAGAAAGTAGTGCATCCCTGCCAGCGGCTGAGCGAGGAACTCGGAGGGAGCCACGCGGAGAGACCAAGGATGGAGAGGCCCCAGGGCTCCCGCTAAATGCCCCTCCCCGGCTCCTTTCCTTCATGAGAAGCTGGCATCCTCCTGCCCTGTGGAACCATCCTCATCTCCTTGGGCTCTTATCATAAATTCACCTTTTGTCCTGAGCCACCTGCAAACAGCGAACCCCAAGCTGAGGGACCATCCTGGTGACGTCGGCTGCTCCTGACCCATTGTCTGGAAAAACCTCTTTCAGCATCTCGTCCCGAGAAACAACCTGCCAGAAACGGGCACCTCTTGGACCAAGATCCCCTGCCCTGCAGCTTTGGGGTTACACTCTGCCCCACTCTTTGCCTCTCTGTCCCCAGATGGCACCGTCCTGGAGCAGACCCGGCAGCCCGAGCCCTTCCTGCTGCGCGGCTGAGTGATCTCCTGTGGCCCCTCACCCTCCTCCCGAAGCAGCCGGCACCCGCCAACCTGGGGGACATAACATGGCATGACACAGGTCTCGTTTTGGTCATTGTTTTCCTTCCAGTTAGAGGTGGACGGTGCCACCCTCACCCGCTCGGCCTGTTCACAGCTCTGGGGGAGCGTCTGTTCATCTGGAAGCCCGCCCCACGCGCATCCTGGGGACGGGCTGACACCAAAGGCCACCAAAGGCTGTGGGACTCGCTTCCTCCCGCCCAGGCTCATCTGTGGGCAGAGCTCGGTCCCAGCCGTCGGGCTGGAGACCCAGGTGGGGTGAGAGACCTGCCTCAGCTGGGAGCGCCCAGTCCGGAGCCCCGGGGGCAGCAGTGCCACTGCATCTAAAACGTCATTGGATTTACCCAGAGGACATGACTGAAGAACACATGCAGGGATGGTTCATTCCCATGAAAGATTCCACAGTGAGAGACGAGCTGTAAAATAATTATGCCACAGCCACAAGGGGAACAGTGAAACAATTCAGTTCAGTCTCAAAAACATTTTGGAGAATGTGGAAAATGCCCGTGCCACGGGAAACCACAGAAAAGCAGGCAGAACTGCGGGGACACAGGACTGTCCTGGTGTCGTGTTGTGCACACGGACACAGAGGGGGAGCCCAGAGCCGGCGGAGGCCCTGGGAGGAGCCGGCGGGGGGCAGGAAAGCCGGGGCTTCCACTTGCTCCCCAATAATCGCCTGCATTTCCCAAAAGGAACATAAAACTGAATTTCCTCTGCAATTGGGAAAAAAGTGATGTTTCCGTGGCTGAATCCAATATTCTAAACACTCCCCGCTGCAGCCCCAGGCGTCTCTCCCCAGGGGCCTCGCCCGTGGGAGCACAGGTTTCAGGCGTCCACTCTGCCCGTCAGGGGGGCCGAGCCTCAGCCTCCCCACCCCCCGTGGAAATCAGAGTCCAAGCGCTCACCCTGGGGCCCCCGCCGGCCCCGGGAGGAAGGACCCCACCCAGTGGGTGAAGGGGGAGGAGGTCAGAAGCACCCCACCCTCTGGACGACTCACGGCCGCTGCCCTGCCGCCCCTCCAGGATGCAATATTTTCTTGTTATGCCCAACTGCTGAAATAAATGAAAACCAGGCAGGAGCTGGGGTTGGGGAAACATTCCTTCAATTGTGCTATTGTCACAACCTAACCTGTCTGTCTCACCAACTTAGGAGACACACTTTCTGTTCCCTTGGCGTCCTGGTGCTTCTTAATGGGGCCGCGCTTCACACAAAATCGAGTTCTCCTTGGATTAATATCTTTGAATATTAAGTTGATTTATAAGCAATTTTCTCCTCGCTGAAACAGCAACGTGCCCACAGGACCCGGGGAATGATGGGTCCCCGGGATGCCCAGCGAGGGGGCCCCTGCAAACAGGCCGCAAGCGGGGGGGGGGGGGGGGGGGCGGGGACAGTGCATCTTGTTTCTCATCCCCACCTTAATTTTACGTATTCGCACTCCCCTGGGGCCCAGGAGACACTAATTGGATAATTACAGAACAACCCATTTTCAAAGGTAACAATGTCCCTGTTCTCGGCACACCTGGCCCTGTGGGATGAGGGGCGGCCCCTGCAGGACCTTGGACAGGTGCCCTGGCGTCAGGTGAGCCTGGGATGCAGGGCGGGCTCCCCCCTCCCTGACCTTTGAGCGGCTGAGCCCTTCCTCTGCAGCCATTGGAAGGCCGGGGAGATGTTACCAGAGGTGCAAACATCACAAGTGGGCCGGATGCCTCACCCATCGTTCCTGCAGAGAGAACATTGTCTCCATTATTTTACTAGCACGGCCTGTGTGTGCGTCGGTCTTCGTGGCGGGGACAGAAAGCAGGTGAGGTGGCCACTCTGACAACTACGACTGCCTGTGGGAATATAGAACAGCCACCTCCACAAAATCTGTGCCGCCAGGGGGGAGAGTATTTAAGCTGCTAGACTGAGCAATGCCACCCCCGGGCAGGTGACTGTCCCTGCCGGCTCACCCTGAGGGACAGTCCTGGACAATTCCAAACAGCCCAGCTCTCTCCAGGTTCCCAAAAGGGTCTGGATGGTACTCAGGACGGCAACCCTGAGAGCCCAGGTGCCAACCACAGCGCCCCTGTAGGAGCAACGGGCACGCTCTCCCCAGGGACGGGGGCCTTGAAGAGTGCCCTTAATGCGAGTGCTGAGGATGTCGGATCCAGCCAGGGTACCGGCAGGAGAGCACTTCCCCTAGAAGAGCGAGTCCCACTGTTCTGGGCCTCGGGAGGCCTCCACGGGGTGACAAAGGGGCCAGAGCCAGGCTTCCCAGGGTGGGGCACACGCTGGCAGGGGGAAGGCAGTTTACCCCATTTATTTTATTTCGCTTTGATCTGATGCAAGCCCAAATACTGCCCTGATGTTAACTACTTTGGCCTCATTAGCAGGAGGCTGTCGTTCAATCAACAGGTATGGACCGAGCGGCCCCGCTGCGCGGGCAGATGCGAGGGGTGGAGGGGGGAGCACTGCGCTTGAACGGAGCAGGTCTGTCCTCGGGGCGCACGCTCCTGGGAAGACAGAGCCCAGCCACAGCCCCAGGCCTGGCACCTGGAGCCACGTGCAGCACATCCAGTAAAGTGGGTGGGGACCAAGAGGATGCTGCCAGGGTGGGTCCCCCGCTGTGGCTTTGCTCCCTGAGACCTGCCTCCCTGCGCTGAGCTCCAACTCTGTCCCTCATATCTTTGTAGCTCGGGAGGAAGAGCTGAGAGGAGGACCCGGAGGAAAGCCTACAGGTTCCCCGCACGCTGAGGACCCGAGATGTCCTCTGGATGCTGCAACGCATCTCCTCCAGCGCAGACCTGCTCTCTCCCGGCTCCGGAGGTCAGGCGTCCTCAGGGAGGTGTCAGCGGGGCTGCACCCCAGTCCAGGCTCTGGGGGAGAACCCCGTTTATGTTGTTTCAAGCGTTAGGGGCCACACGCGTTGCTTGGCTCATGGCGCCTTCAACTTCCCACCTCTCCCTGACCCGGACCCTCCTGCTCCCTCCTATAAAACCCTCTTAGGACGTTGAGCTCAGGCCCAGTGGACAATCCAGGGTCACGTCCCACCAAGGTCCTTAACTTCTCTGTGTCTGCAAAGTCGCAGTTGCCGTGGACGGCGACAGGCGCACAGGCTCTGGGGCTGGGACCTGGCCATCTTTGGGAGGCTGCTGCTCCGCCAAGCGCTCTGGCAGGGAGAACCTCCCTCCGGGTAAGTGGAATTCCACATGGGGACACGCGAGGCGGGCACGTTCCCGCTCCCGCGTCAGGGAGAAACCGCCAATCAAGAAACTGGTTTCCTCGCTGAAAAGTTAAAAATGCGACAATTTGGGACTTGTTTCCCAAGGAGAATGGACCTCGGAAGCTCTGTCGGCCAGGACACCCAGGCCGAGGAGCACCTCACGCAAGAGGCTGCGCCGGGCCCGGGCCTCAGGCTGGCTGCAGCACGCCCGCCCGGGACATCCGGCGGAGCACGCGTCCCGCTGGCCGGCCGCCCTCTGCCCCGGCCGCCGCATCCTGTGGCTCCCAGAGTCCTCCCTGAGCTGGGCACAGGCTCTTCTGTGGATCCCCCTGTGGACGCCTAGACTTCGGAAAGGCTGGATGGTTGATTTGTTAACACAGCAAAGAAAAGTAAGTCCAGGGACCAGTGGCCAAGGTGAGGCTGTCCGGGGGAGCTGTTCCCGGTCTGTCCCCTGCATGCTGGACTCGCCTCTGCCCTCACACACGCTCTCTTGTGTCCCTGTCTGTCCAAATGTCCCCTTTAATAAAGACATATTGGACAAGGGCCACCGAATGAGCTCATTTTAGCTGGGTCACCTCTGTACAGATCCTCTCTTCAAACAAGGTCAGATCCTGGGCTGCTGGGGTCAGGACCCCAGCCTGTGATGGGGTGGGGGGTGCAGTTCAATTCCTGACCGTAGATTACCTCATTGGGCTCTCAGAAACGAGAGCATTGTTTTTCCCAGTTCACGTGTGTGGGAAGCGAGGCTTAAAAAGAGCTAACGTGCCCGGTGCCATGGGCTTAGAGACACCGGAGGCAGGGCCCAGCCCAGCACACTCCAAGCCTGGATGTCCCTAAGCTCAGCCCTCCCGCAACATCTGAGCTAGAAGCAACCTGCGCTTCTCAAAAGTAGCAGGGGGTCTCTGAAGACAGTGACTGCTCTGCCCACCCGGGGACCCCGGTGGGGAGCCCGAAGAAGCTGCGCCAGGTAAGCCAGGATGGGGCGGATTCGCCTGAGTTTCTGAGAGCCCCGAGGGCAGCAGGGTGGTCCCGCGGTCCCGCCATCCTAGACTGAAGGCTCTGAGGCCCTGAAGACAGAGGCTGGGAACCAGTGTCCCCACGGGGACTGTGGCAGGTGTTTCTGAATGTGCTCCGGTAATGAAGGGGCTCATCGGGACTTTTTGGTTGCAAGAAATAGAAAACAACTTGAGCACAAGCCAGGAGAGGGAGGACTCATTGGAAGGATCCCTGTGTTTCTTGGGGTGCAGGTCATAGGTGCAGGCCGGGTGGGGGCTGAGGAGAGGCAGGAACCCCCTCCCTGGGCTTCTGCCACTGAGCTTTGCCCCCCGTTAGCTCTGTCTACAACCCAGGCCAGTGGGGGTGGCATGGTCTCCATGTGTCCCCAGTTCACATGGCCTGCATTGGACAGACACACAAGAACCTCCCAGACCCAGGTCCAGCTTCCCCGGCACAGAAGCCGATGGCCCAACTCTGGTCACCTGTCTACTGGCGCTCCCATCCCGCTGTGGCGGGGTGTGGGTGTTGTGCAGAGAGGGTGGCCGTCCCCCCGGGGCCTCCTCCCCTGGCCCACCTGGAGAATGGTGGGCTGGTTTTCGTGTTTTCAGGGCTGGTTTAGGAGCTGGGACCGTGGTGAGCTATGGAGCCACCACTGTGGTTTGCAGGGAACCAGGCTGGTGAGGAGGGAAGGCGCTCGCCACAGGAGCGTGTCCAGCCCGCGAGTGCACGTCCCGCTGCTCGGCGCCAGCTGCCTGCTGGGCTCTGGTTTCTTAGCAACTAAATACCTGACTAATATTCCATTTTTCCAGGGCTTTCAGAGCCATGAGATATTAATTCCAAGTACAACGTCTAAATTGTTACTCTGGAAACCTGCATACGAGCCCTTCACAGGTGAGATGACGAAGTGCCACATGGACACTGCCCCTGAGCACCTCACCCGCCTCCCCAGTGCCGACTGTGTGTCCCTGTCCCCAGGCCCCCGGCTGGCCGCCCAGAGCCCCACGTGCTCTCTCCGTGTGGCCCCTGCAGGGAAGGGGCAATCTAGGCTCAGGGTTTGAACTCCAGGTGAGCACTTGTCTCCGTTACCTGGAGGAGCCTGCAACTCCGCCTGCTCCTCCGGAGGCTGGGAACAGGTCCTGCACTCACAAGTAGGCCCAGGGCCGGCCAGGTGTTCCTGCAGCAGACGGCCGCAGGTGCCTCGGGCTGGAGATGGAGGGGACGGTCGCACCAGGAACAGGAGCTGACAGAGGGAACTGGGTCTGTCCAATGATGCTCAGAGTCAAAGCCACAGCTTCATATGCATTTATTGGGAAAAGTATATAAAAATAAAAATCGCCAATTTCCAGTTCCACATCCTAACACGTGAATGCTGAGCAGACTGAAAACACGATGCTGCTCTTGGCTCCATAAGAGACAGGAGGGCAGACACAGGGCAAACTGCTCTGGCCTTTTTTAAATGTTTTTAATTTATCTCTATTGTTGCAAGTATTACAGATGCCCCCTTTTTCCCCCATTGATCCCCTCCAGCCCACATCCACCCCACCCCCAGGCCGTCCCCACACCAATGTCTGTGTCCATGGGTTATGCTTATAAGCATCTAAGTTCTTTGCTTAATCCCTCCCCACCCACCCCCCACCCCCCGCCTTCCCTCTGAGACCCCTCAGTCTGTTCCATGCTTCTGTGTCTCTGGATCTATTTTGTTCATCAGTTTATTTTGTTCATTAGATTCCACATGTGAGTGAGATCATGTGGTACTTGCCTTTCTCTGCCTGGCTTATTTCACTTAACATAACACTCTCCAGGTCCATCCATACTGTCCCAAAGGGTACGAGATCCCTCTTCTTTACAGCCGCATAGTATTCCCTGGTGTGAATGTCCCCCAGCTTTTTTATCCATCACCTACTGATGGGCACCTGGGCTGTTCCCAGATCTTAGCTATTGTGAATTGTGTTGCTATGAACACAGGGGAGCATAAGTTCTTTTGATTAGTGTTTCGGGTTCCTTAGGATATATTCCTAGAAGTGGAATCACTGGGTCAAATGGCAGCTCCATTTTTAAGTTTTCGAGGAACCTCCACACTGTTTTCCTTAGTGGCTGCCCCAGTCTGCACCCCCACCAGCAGTGCACCAGGTTCCCCTTCCCCACACCCTCGCCAGCACAGGTCATTTGTTGATTTGCTGATGGAGCCATTCTGACAGGTGTGAGGTGACACCTCATTGTGGTTTTAATTTGCATCTCTGATGATTAGCGACGCTGAGCATTTTTCTCATATGTCTCTTGTCCATCTGTGTGTCCTCTTTGGAGAAGTGTCTATTCAGGTCCTTTGCCCATTTTTCAATTGGAATATTTGTCTTCCTTTTGTTAGGTTCTATGACTTCCTTATATATTTTGGGTATTAACCCTTTATCCGATGTGTCATTGGCAAATACATTCTCCCAGACAGTGGGCTCCCTTTTCGTTTAGTTGATGGTTTCTTTTGCTGTGCAGAGGCTTTTTATTTTGATGCATGCCCATGTGTTTACTTTCTCCTTTGTTTCTCTTGCCCTAGGAGATGTGTCAGCAAACATATTGCTATGAGAGATGTCTGAGATTTTACTGCCTATGTTTTCTTCTAGGGTTTTTATGGTTTCATGTCTTACATTTAAGTCTTTTATCCATTTTGAGTTTATTCTTGTGTATGGTGTAAGTTGGTGGGCTAGTTTTATTTCTTGCATGTACCTGTCCAGTTTTCCCAGCACCATTTATTGAAGAGACCGTCTTTACTCCATTGTATGCTCTTGCTTCCTTTGTCAAATATTAATTGAGCGTAATTCCTTGGGTCAATTTCTGGGTGCTCTGCCCTGTTCCACTGATCTATAGGTCTGTTCTTGTGCCAGCACCAGGCTGTTTTGATTTCAGTGGCTTTGTAGTATCACTTGATATCTGGTATTGTGATCCCTCCAACTCTGTTCTTCTTTCTCAAGATGGCTGTGGCTATTTGGGGTCTTTTTTTGGTTCCATATACATTTTCAAAGTGTTTGTTCTAGATCTGTGAGATATGCTGTTGGTATTTTAATAGGGGTTGAATTGCATTTATAGATTGCTGTGGGCAGTAGGGACATTTTAATGATGTTAATTCTTCCAATCCATGAACATGGTATATTCTTCTGCTTGTTTGTATCTTCCTCTATCTCTTTTTGCAATGTCCTATAGTTTTCCGGGAACAGGTCTTTTACCTCCTTAGTTAAGTTTATTCCTAAGTATCTTAATTTTTTTTGTTGCAATGGTAAATGGGATTTTTTTTTAGTTTCTCTTTCTGAGAATTTCTTATTGGTGTATAAAGATGCCATCAATATCTGGGTGTTAATTTTGTATCCTGCTACCTTGCTGAATTTGCCAAATTCATTTATTAAATTGAGTAGTTTTTTGGTGGAGTCTTGAGTATTTTCTATGTTCAATATAATGTCACCTGCAAATAATGAGAGTTTTACTTCCTCCTTTCCAATTTGGATGCCTTTATGTTTTCTTTCTGTCTGATCTCTGTGGCAAGGACTTTGAGTACCATGTTGAATAAGAGTGGTGAAAGTGGACACCCCTGTCTTGTTCCTGCTCTGAAGGGAAATGGTTTTATTTTTGCCCATTGAGTATGATGTTGGCTGTAGGCTTGTCATATATGGCCTTTATTATGTTGATGTATGATCCCATTAGTCCCACTTTGCTGAGAGTTTTTATCAAAAATGGGTGTTAGATTTTGTTGAATGCTTTTTCTGAATCTATTGATATGATCATGTGATTTTTGTCTTTCAATTATTTTATGTGATGGATCACATTTATTGATTTGTGAACATTGTACCAACCTTGCATCCCTGGAATAAATCCCACTTGGTCATGATGTATGATCTTTTTAATATATTGCTAGATATGGTTTGCTAATATTTTATTGAGGATTTTAGCATCTGTGTTCATCAGGGATATTGGCCTGTAATGTCTTTATCTGGTTTTGGAATTAGGCTAATGCTGGCCTCATAAAAAGGACTTGGAAGTGTTCCTTCCTCTTGGATTTTCTGGAATAGTTTGAGGAGGACAGGTGTTAATTCTTCTTTGAATGTTTGGTAAAAGTCCCTGGTGAAGCTATCCAGACCAGGGCCTTTGTGTGCTGGAAGCCCTTTGATTACTGCTTCAACTTTATCAGCACCTATTTAGGTTTCTGATTCTTCCTGATTAAGTTTTGGAAAATTGTATTTTTCTAGGAATTTTTCCATTTCAAACAGGTTGTGCAGCTTGATGGCATATGGTTGTTCATAGTATTTTCTTACAATCCTTTGTATTTCTGTTGGGTCAGTTGTTATTTCACCTCTTTTGTTTCTGGTTTTTTTATTTGGATCCTCTCTCTCTTTGTTTCTTGATGAGTCTGGCTGGAGGTTCATCAATCTTGTTTATGTTTTGAAAGAACAAGCTCTTGGTTTCATTGATCTTTTGTACTGTTTTTTAGTCTCTATGTCATTTATTTCTGCTCTGACCTTTATTATTTCTTTCCTTCTACTTACTCTGGGCTTTTCTTGTTGTTCTCTAAGTGTTTAAATGTAGGGTTAGAGAGTCTATTAGAAGTTTTTCTTGTTTTTTGAGGTCAGCCTGTAGTGCTATGAACTTCCCTCTCAGGACTGCTTTCATTGTGTCCCATAGATTTTGAGTTGTGTGTGTTCATTTTCATTTTTTCCAGGAAGTTTTTGATTTCTTCCTTGATCTCTTTGGTAACCCATTCATTGTTTAATAACATGCTATTTAGCTTCCATGTGTTTGAATGATTTTTAGTGTTTTTATTGTAGTTGATTTCTAATTCATGTCATTGTGGTCTGAGAAGATACTTGATATGATTGCAATCCTCTTGAACCTACAGAGATTTGTTTTATGGTCTATCTTTGAGAATGTCCCGTATGCACTTGAGAAGAATGTATATTCTTCAGCTTTGGGGTAGAATGTTCTGTAAATGTCAATTAAATCCATCTGATCTAGTGTTCCTTTTAAGGTTACTGTTTCCTTGTTGATTTTTTGTCTGGAAGACTTTTCCAGTGAAGGCAGTGTGGTGTTAAAGTCCCCTACTACGACTATATTGCTGTCAATCTCTCCCTTAAAGTCCTCCAGAAGTTTTTCATAAATTTAGGTGCTCCTATATTGGGTGCATATATGTTTATAAGAGATATATCCTCTTGTTGGATCAATCCCTTTAGTATTATGCAGTGACCTTTCTTGTCTCTTGTTATGGTCTTCATTTTGAAGTTTATTTTGTCATATATGAGTATTGCTACCCCAGCTTTTTTTTTTTTCATTTCCATTTGCATGAAAAATTTTTTCCATCCCTTCACTCTCATCCTGTATGAGTCTTTTGCTCTGAGGTGAGTCTCTTGTAGACAGCATAATGTGGGTTATGTGTTCTTATCCACTGAGCCTCCCTGTGTCTTTTGATTGGAGCCTTTAATCCATTTACATTTTAGGTTATTATTGATAGGTACTTATCTATTGCCATTTTATTTCTTTATGTTCTATGCATCTCATTCTCTCTATTTCAACTTCTACTTACAGCAGTCCCTTTAACATTTCCTGCAATGCTGGTTTGGTGGTGATAAACTCCTTTAACCTTTTTTTGTCTGGAAAGCTCTTTATTTCACCATCTATTTTGAATGATAGCCTTGACGGATGGGGTAGTCTTGGTTTCAGATCCTTGTTTTGCATTACCTGGAATACTTCATGCCATTCCCGTCTGGCCTGTAGAGTTTCTGATGAGAAGTCAGCTGACAGCCTTATGGGAGCTCCTTTGTAGGTAACAGATTGCTTTTCTCTTGCTGCCTTTAAGATTCTCTCTCTCTCTCTCTCTCTTTTTTTTTTTTTTTTAATTTTTGGCATTTTAATTATGTGTGTGTCTGGGCATGGGCCTCTTTGGGTTCTTCTTGCTTGGGACTCTCTGTGCCTCCTGAACTTCTGTGACTTTTTCCTTCACCAGGTTAAGGAAGCTTTCTGCCATTATTTCTTCAAACAGGTTCTCTAACCCTTGGTTATTATCCTCCCCTTTTGGGCACCCCTATGATGTGAATATTGTTGCATTTCATGTTGTCCCACAGCTTCCTTAAACTGTCCTGTTTTTAATTGTTTTTTCTTTTTGGATCTCTAATTGAGTGAGTCTTTTCTACCCTGTATTCTAATTTATTGATCCAATCTTCAGCTTGCTCTAATCTGCTGTTTATTCCTGCCAATGTATTCTTTATTTCTACTATGTCATTTTAATATCCTTCATAGTTTCTATATCTTTTTTCATGCTGTTGAGCATCCTTACAATCAGTATTCTGAACTCTATATGTGATAGATTGCTTATCTCCATTTCATTTATCTCTTATTCTGGTGAATTCTCTTGTTGTTTCATTTGGGGCTTGTTTTTTGTCTCCCCATTTTGGCTGTCCTTTTGGGTTTGTTTCTATGTATTAGGTAGATCTGCTATGCTAGTATTCAGTCTTTTTGGAGGGTCTCTGGTGCAGGTCAATGTCAGATGCTGTTTGTGACTGGCCTTGAGTGCCCTCTATGGAGCTTTCAACAACCCACAGCTGGAGGTCCCTCAGTTGGGCCTGGGTGCATTTGGACAGGACCAAGATGCACAGAGAGTCTGCTTTTCCAAGGCCCAGGTCCAGAAGCAGATCAGGGAAAGACTCAAAGCACTCTGAGCTCTGCCTCTGTCTGCCGGCTGATTAATCTGATTCTCTTAACAAGCCTCAGACTGTAGAAACTCCACGGGGTAGGGGGAGAGGTTTTCCAGCAGGATGGGGCAATTGCTTTCCCCCAGGCAAAAGCTGCTTGGAAGGTAAAAGTCTTCCTCAGCAATATGGGGGAATGACTTGGCACAGGAATCCAGAGGAGTGCCCTCTGAGCCTTATCTGCAAAGCCCACAACCCTAGATTCTCCTCACACAGCTCCAGTCCACTCTGCTCTCCCTCTGCTAGAGCCCAAGGTGAGTGGCTGCACACGAAACTTAGTGCATTGGCTCTTTAAGAGGGTGCCTGCATTTCCAACTGTCTCTCCCTGGCAGACAGAAACTTGGCTACTTTTCACAGCCAGATGTTATGTGGGCACCTTTCTCAGTTCTCGTGCTCTTGGCTGAGAAGCCCAGCCTGGGGTTTAGGCCCCAGAGTCCTCAGTGGGAACCCCCACAGCTGAGGTATCCCTCTGGACTTTCAGCTGCTGTCTGTTGGAGCCCAGCCAGCCTCCTTACTTTCACACTTCCTACCAGTCTCTATGGGTTCTCCACTATTCCTCCTGGTTTATGAGGGTGCTCTCCAGCTCGTCTTCAGTTGCAATTGATTATTCAAGTTGGTTTTCCTATATTTTAGTTGTCATTCCAGGTTGGTCCTGGGAGAGTGTCAGTGTAGCTTCCACTCAGTCAACCGACATCTTGAAACTCCCTGCTCTGGCCTTTGCCAGTCACTGGCCCCCAGGCTGTGAGGTCACCCATGCAAGGCCATAGCCTGCGAGCACGAAGCCACCAGGTGGCACTCAGGTGTGGGATAAAACCTACTCACTCAGCACTGACCTCGCACCTGACAGGTCTGTGCTGGGGTGGGCCTGCAGGGCGGCGCCTCCCCAAGTGGACCAGCTACAGGTGAGTTCTTGGCTGCTGCATGCTGAGGGCCTTGGGGGAACCCCCAACTCCCAAACTCTTGGTCTTCCCTCTGTGTAGGGTGCTGTAGCCGTCACATGGGGATAATCAGATCAGTCACTTCTGGTGGCTCCTGGAAATGGCCTGCGGGCATCCACTCTTGTTCTGCATCATAGAATTGTTATCTCAGTTAACCTCTGAGGGTGAGACTGTCACCGTGATGCTTGTTTATGGACCTGGAAACTGAGGCCCTGCAAGGTGTTTGCCCAAAGTCCCATAAGCAAAGTTGGTGGCCAAACTTTGGCTGGCAGCCCCACTGGGGTGCATCGTCTTTCAGCTGAAACATGGAGCAGAGCACCAGCGCTCCGACAGGGCCCTGAGCTCAGTGAAGCCACTGTACCTGGGCTCCGGCAACAGGAACCCTCACTAAGCAGCCGGCACCCTGTGCAGGACCATTGAGAAGCACAAGGAACTTAATTGAAAGTGCATTTTAAATAGCTTTACTGTTAAGTGCATTTTATTGTAATTCCTTGAAAATCGGTCATCTCCATACAGTGAATGAGCAACAGAACTGTGCATGATAAAACCTTCCCAGATGCCTGAGTCCCAGGGAAAGAGGAGCGGCGTGGCCGAGAGGGGCCGCTCCCGCGTGCTCACCCGCAGCCCACCCCACATCTGCACCTGGGCAAGCGGAGGTAGCCAGTGACGAGTCTTACATTTTTAGAAATACCTATATGAAAATGAAGTGACGTTTTAGTCACTTCAAAAGCCCCAACCAAGAACATAGCCCAAAAAACAACCTTTCCATGACCTTCAAAGTTAGCAGACAATGCGAGCAGGGAAAGCAGCGCCGGGCACATGCTCCCTACCCAGATCTTCTCCCAACCCCAGGGCCCAGGGCCCCCGCCGGCATCCCTCCAGGAGGAAGGTGAGGTGGATCCTGAACCCTGGGGTCTGATTACCTGGGAAGCACAACTGAAACTCGATTTTCAAAGTGACAGTAGAGAGCAGGAAGGACGTGTGTGGGCATCTCTCTCTGAGTCTGCCTGAGTCCTAGCCCACAGCATCACAGGACTCTCCCTAATGAAGTCACAATAATTGTGAAATTTAAACCACCAAGGACACTGTAAGGGACACCACCTCCCCTTCCCAGGATGTTAGAGGAATGGCTGAGATGTCAGAGACCACAAAATGCTCCCCAGGGACCCCACCGTCTAGAGGAGAAACATAAATATTCATATTGTGTCTTACCATTCACCACCTGGTCACCACTGCAGTGGTATCCGAAATGTTCCCACAATAATGGAGTTGGGTATTCTGACTACCTCCAGTTACTCCCAGTACCTGCTTAACTCATTTATTCTAGTTTCCAAGAAAACATGCAATAACAATCCACTGTGTATACTCAGTCTAGCCTCAAAAAACTGTTTAGTTCCACTACGCACAAGCAGAAGACAGCGGGTGCTGGAAGAGGCTCCACTTTTAGCAAAGACAGGCCGGCCGGCTGATGTTCTAGTGGGTGTCGCCACGTGTGCCCGCATCACTGCCACGCTGTAGGACCTTACTGTGTCTAAAGAAGACTCCGCATGAAAGACCAGGTCACAAGACTTTTCAGAGCCCGGGGCCCTCGCTCACGGCCGTCCCTCCAGGGGAGAGGAGGTCCAGGCATTCATTGACCTTGGGCCTCTTGCTCTTTCCAGCAATAGCCCCATGCACCTGGGGCCACGCACCCTCTTCTGTCCACTGCACGTGTCCAGCCTGAATCTCCTGTGGCCGCTTCGACTTTACCAGTCCCCACGGCTGACCCCGTGGTCGGCCCTGCCATGCAGCATCCCCAGCACCTTGGTCTTAGAAAGACGCTGCCAAGGTGTCGGTTCCTTCCCTTCGCCCAGGACTGTGAAGGGGGTGGGTTCTGCCCACGCCACCGCCCACCACAGTGACATTCACCGTCAGAAGCTGCTTCGCCTGCCTCTCTGTACAAACTTAGATGGGGCCTGGCTGCAGGCAGATGCTTTTCCCCAGAGCCCACAGCCCATCCCCCTCGGTACCCATCCATGGTACTGTGACTCGGTCTCCACTCTGGGAACTTCAGCCAACAGATGTCCTCCCTGGGGACCTAATGCAAACTGGAACCCACAATCCGTTGGGCTCATTCTCTCCCTCTGTCCCTCCCTTTCTCTCACTGTAAGTTAACTAGGGTTTGAGACATTGTTCTGTTTTAGTTTTTGGTTTTTTTGAATGCTCACCAGGGATATTTTTTCCATGTCTTTTTCAGAGGGAGGGAGGGAGGGAGGGAGGGAGGGAGGGAGGGAGGGAGGGAGGGAGGGAGGGAGGGAGACACACACTGATTGGCTGCCTCCCCCACGCACCCTGACAGTCCAGGGATCGAGCCTGCAACCGAGGTACGTGCCCTGGCCTGAATCGAACCCAGGACCCTTCAGTCCACAGGCTGATGCTCTAACCTCTGAGCAACACTGTCCAGGGCTGGGACGTTTTAAATAGGTGACTGTCATGAAGGGGCTTCATGGGTTCGCAGTTGAGTGAGTCAGCCTAGTAATTGTGACCAAGCAGGCGACCGCTGGCCGCCTCGCTCACACGGCAGACAGTGAGCCTGCCCTGCCACCAGGGCCAGGGCCGAAACCGCTCACGGTGAGTCGCCCCGTTTGTCTACATGGCCTCCTCGAAATTGCCCAGCCGAAGAAATCAAACGCTGGGCCTGGCTGGCTACATGACTGGCATCACCCAGCAGCCGTGTTTGGCTGACGGAGGGAGGGGACAGGCGGGCTGCTTGGTCACCTCTGATTTGCCCACGGGGGGGCATGCCCTGTTTTTCTCTCTGAGGTCTTGGCCTTGCCTGAGAGCCGTGTGGGCACCTCGGAGGGCTCATCACCCACCTTCTGAAAGAACCAATGGCCACTTTTGCTGTTTGTTGGGCGTCCAGAGGCAGAAGCAGAGCCGCCGGCGAGGAGAGGCCTGGGTGCGCACGGCCCTGTTGCCGATGCCACGCTGCCAGTTGAAAGGACTTTCAAAGGCAGCTTCTCTCTCCAGCTTCTCTGACGCCCCTTGTAAAAAACATTCAGAACTTGATTCCAAGCCTATTCTGGGGGACAACAAATTAATGAACTGTCTCCATGTCACCAAAGACTTCGCTCAGATCACTGGTCGCCTTATTTCCTGAGCAATCCCAGCCCTTCATCTCCCTGGACTTGCTTGGAGTCGGGAAGGGCTGGCTGCCGAGAGCTCTCGCCGAGTCCAGATTAAGCGGCAGTTTCTTCTCTTCTCACTCTCCTTGTCCGCAAAGGCAGGGGGAAGGCGGGATGCAGGAGACCCCACAGATCTTCATTCCTCAGTGCAATGGTTAGACGCCCACCGCAGGCCTGCGGCCATCAGAGGCCCCACAGCAAGGCCGCCGCCTGCCTGTCTCTCCAAGGCTCCGCTCCTGACCGACCGACCGAGGGGAGCTCAATCTGCCCAGTACAGCCGAGGGGCTCCCCCCTGAGCTAGTGCCAGCCTTGCCCAGGAGGCCCTCACAATGCGCCTGCAGGGAGCCGCCCGCCCGCGGAGGCTGGAGTACCCGCCTGCACGCCTCCAGAGGCGTGGGGAGGGGGCAGGACACGTTTCGCAGACTGGAAGCAGGCAAGCTGGCTTCATGGGAAAACTTCCTGCCCAAAGCACCCCAACAGTGACACTTACACCAGCAAGTGAGACAGCGGTGGGCAGAGTGAGGCTGGAAACGAAGAAAACGCAGGCCTCGCGTGAGCTGGAGCCAAACTTCAGACGGGTCTCCGGGCCACGGAGAGCCGCGCAGTGGCTGCCAAGACCTGTGGAATCTGCGTGGGTTTTCTAAGTGGCCAGAGTTACGTCCTGGCAGAGCTTCTCTGGTTTGCATTCACCTGCTGCTAAATGCTTCCCAGGTACAGCGTCTAGACTGTCACCTCCCCCGCCTACGGGGTCTTTTCCCTCTTCTTTACTCACTTTAATGTATAAGCCAAACACAATTGAGACAACATTGACTTGGTCTTTCATTGTTGGTCACTGACAATTTCTTTGTGTGACCCAAGGATATTTTTTCCATTGCTTTTCAGGGAGAGGGGAAGAGAGAGAGAGAAAGAGAGAAACATCGATGTGAGAGACACATCGATTGGTCGCCTCCCCACGTGCCCCGAGCAGGGCCAGGGATCGAGCCTGCAACCGAGGTACGTGCCCTTGACTGGGAATCGAACCCGGGACCCTTCAGTCTGGGGCCGTTCTAACAATTGAACAACCGGCCAGGACTGGTCACTGACAATTTCACAAATGCTGTCCTTTCCAGTTCCCTTCCGGTCCTGGTTCGTGAGGACAGATAATTACAGTCATATTCCTGGAACCTTCGAGTCAGCACATCAGAGGACACGTCTTCAACGTCACCTCCGAGGCGGATCGCGCCTCCGCTCCCTCCTCCCAGCACGGCTGTGGCGGGAAGTTGTCTCTCTGGCACCACGGCCTGTTTGACCGCTGGAATCCGATCTCGGGAACAGCCGGGTCTGCGGCGCGGAGCTTCTGGTGGACTCTCTCCCTGCGCTCCTCAAGCCCCTCTTATTCGCAGCAGCCAGGATTCATCACAGCCCCCGTTGGACCCCAGCCTTTGGCCACTCACAACTTGGGTCCCTATGAAGTCTCCACGGGACCCACGTGGCCAACGGTGCCTGAAGGTCAAAGCCAAGGGCAAGAATTGAAGATGCTGGGAACGGCCGTGTCCTCGCTCCTTCCGACACGGCCATGTGTGCTCATCCCATCCGCTGCAGACCTGTGCGGCCGCCTGCGAGGGTGCCCTGCGAGAGGGTGCCCTGTGAGGGTGCCCTGCGAGAGGGTGCCCTGTGAGGGTGCCCTGTGAGGGTGCCCTGCCAGGGCACCGCCTACAAGAGCAGCATCAGTTAAACGTGCGGGCTGAGTGCTCCTTCAGGCGAGTTCGGCTCGCCCTCAGCTCTGCAGCCAAATCGGCATGAAGCCTGGCTGGCAGGGGAGCTCACAGAGGTCCTGGCGCACACCCGCCCCTCTTCCTGGCTCAGATCTAAAAGGAGCCCCCGGACTCTGTCTTTTCCTTGGGTGGGGGGTGTATCTGTGTGTCTCTGTGTTTCTGTGTGTCTGTGTGTGTCTGTGTGTCTGTGTGTCTCTGTGTGTGTCTCTGTGTGTATTTGTATGTCTGTGTGTGTCTCTGTGTGTGTCTGTGTGTGTCTGTGTGTCTGTGTGCGTCTGTCTGTGTCTTGTGTGTGTCTGTGTGTCTTGGGGGGGGCATGTGTCTGTCCGTGTGTGATTTTCAGCCCTCATTTTAAGGAATCACCTTCCTTTGCCAGGAGAAAGTGTTACCATGGTGAATAAGCCTGGTCTTCCCATGACCCCTTTTCTCAGAAGGCTACTGGGAATCCTGGGCCACAGGGTCGGCTCCCAGGTGAGGAGGACCTGTGGTAGCCAAGAACCCACTGGTCCCACCTGCAGGACTGCAACTCCCGCCCCGCTGGCATTGCAGCTTTGTGATTCCAGGGTGGGGGTCGGGGCTCTGATGGGCCTGTGACCTCAGCACCTTCTTAGAGGTAACAGCCACCCTCAGAAGAGGGAGCCTCAGACCCCAATACTGGGCGAGGTTTTTCGGGCCTCCCCAGCCCCACTGGGAGCACCTTCAGACACTGCCGTTTCCACGAGGACGGACCCAGCCCCACCTCACGCAGAGCTGGGCATGGCCCGGGCCAGGGTGCAGTGTGAGACACCAGAGCCAGGGGTCCTGGGCGCTCCCTGGATGGCAGGTGATCTGCTCTGTGCCCAGAGCCTGGGAGCAGGGGAAGGTGGTGAGAGGGGTGACTGCTTACATTTGTCTGCGACCAGATGACTGAGTGAGCAGATGGGGCGGGTGTGGGAGCACAGGCCCTGTGGAGCCTGCTGAGATTGTCCAGGTGAGAGAGGGCGGTGGCAGGGATGTGGGGGTGAGAGGGCCTCCAAGAAGAGAGAAGAGATCCATGCCTGCCTCAGGGGAGGGGCACACGGCACACATGTGTGAGCCCCACATGCACGCCGTGGCCAGAGGAGAAAACCTAGACAGAGATGTGTCTGTTCGGTCGCACATGCAATGTGGCTGCAGAAATGCGGGGCTTGGGTCCTATGGCCCATCCTTCTCAGGATCAAGCTCGTGGACTTTGCAGGGGGTGGGGACCCGTCACCAGGCCTGAGAGAAGGGAGCTGACACGGTCAGATTTAAGGCTGGGACACTTCACCCTCTCGGCCATGGGAGGGGCCCCTGGGAGGAAAGTGTTTCTGAGGCTTCGGTAAAAACTAATGTCTGTGTCAAATCAGTTTATTCATCTTTAAAATAATGTGAAAATCACTCATTTGAACTTGGGGAGCATATAAAATAAGCACTGTAATATCTCTCACTCCTAGCTGCTCAGGCGGCGTCCCAAAGGCTTCATCACAAATCTCATTTAACTTCATCTTCAAAACAGCCTGCAGGACAGACGCGGCCTCCTGCCTCTCACAGACCAGATGTCACTTGTCAGAGTTTGCAGGTTTGCCTGAGACGGTCAGCCACCTGGGCGGGGCTGGTGTCCGAACCACACAGCGCGTCTGGGAACATCAGCCTCCCAAGTTCCAGAGTCCTGAGAAGCGCCCTGACGGCGACTGCAGAGCCGGAGCGGGATGAGTGTGCATTTCCCGGGTGGGACTGAGGCTCTGAGGAAGGAAGCAGCGTCCCGGCCCCAGCAGCGTCCCAGCCCCAGCAGCTTCCCAGCCCCGGCAGAGTCCCAGCCCCAGCAGTCCCATTGCACCCACCGGTAGGAGTGGGGAGGTTTGAGGCGGATGGTCACCTGGACCGTCCCGGGGCCAGCGGGCTTCTCCAGGCTCCGGCTTTCGTGCGGGCAGGACGTGGAGTGATGGGGGGACCTTTTTGCTGCGCAAGGAGAGGAGTCAGGTCACACGGTCCACCAGAGATTCCGGTCAGGGCGTGGGGCGGGCAGAGGAGCTGCTGGGCCGTGCGGGACAGTGAGCAGGGCGCGGCTCTGGGGCTGCTTTCCAAACCCCATGCACAGCCACCAGGGCGTCCGCCCCACAGCCACCCTAGGACGTTTTCAAAACGCGCGTCCCCCCTCGTCCCCAGAGGGCTGCCGTGGTGGGGCTGGAGGAGGGGGACGCCACAGTTTTCTTAATGACCAGACAGGAGAGCCTCTGTTCACCTGGGTTCAGAAACTATTCAAGTTCAATTTTCCAAAAAAGAGCACTCTTAGCTTTTACAGAAAAATCACCGTTTCTGCAGTTTATACAAATAGCTTCCTGCCAATGTCAGTGCAGGAAAAGGCGGCGCAGGGAGACTGTGCGTAGGAGAACCTTTTTGACTTTTGGTGATTAAGTCTGAAGTCCTAGGTGCTTTGTGGAGATGAATGGGACGTTCATTTTCGAATTGCTTGGTTTCCTATGAAGACTGATGGGCTAGCCCCGCACCTGTACTTGGCACTGTGGATGACGGGACTTTAACATTTGTAAGGGAAGAAATACAAAATGCAAATGTAGCACCAAAGCAGAAAACATGGAAGGTAGAGGTGGACAAACAGGGAAATTAAGTCACCTTCCCCCTGCCCCCAGCAGTAGCCACGTGAGCATTTGGTGGCACCTTTCCAGCCTGTTCTCTGTGTTACTATTATTCAGTGGGCACACTGATACCCAAACGAGCATTAGTGCCAGCCCAAGGGGGCCGTTCTGAGCCCAGCACACTGCAGTTACACTTGGATGCACTTGGTCACAATCCTTGGTTACAAAACAAACACAACCTTGGGTTCACTTCTGCAGAGAAGGCACCCCTGAGAATCCTTGCTCCCCAGAGATGTCCACATTCTTGTGGCCGAACCTCTGAATATGAGGAAAAGGAAGCTTTGCCAACGGGGCTACATCGAGGGTCCACAGAGGGGACATTACCTGACGTCCGCACAGCCATCCTCAGGACGGAGGCGGGGGCTCAGAGTCGGGGGGACACGTGGTGATGCAGCAGCGGAGGGGCCCACAGCGCCCACGGGCCAGCGAGTGCGGGCGGCCTCCAGCGTCTGGACAAGGCCAGGAAACGATTTCCCAGGGACCCAGAAGGAACCCGCCTGCTGAGAGCTTGACTTTAGGCCCCTGAGCCCCTTTTGGACTCTGACCTTAGAACTAGAATACAATACGTTTGTGATTTTAAGACGACACAGGGACAGTTTGTTCCGCAGCCATAGGAACCAGCACAGGCGTCTCACCCGAAGGTCTCACGGAGCTGACCAGGCTGCACAAACAAGGCAGCGGGCGCAGGGTCCCTGCGAGGCCCGGCGCTGGGTCCCGGCTGCACCACCGCACGGCCACCACAGGACACTCACCGGGGGACCCCGTCTGCCCAGCACCAGACTTAGCCCTCCCGCAGCTGCCCCCGACGACCGGAGCCTGCGCCCTCTGCCAGGACTGGGCATGCTGGGCAGGAGCGACCCACTGGCTTCCCCAGCCCCGTCTTCCCCCTCGGCCCCCATCCTATGGGCTGAGACCCCTGCCCCCCTGTATCAGGATTCCAAAGGCGGTGAGTCATCCACACGCGGAGAAGCCCAAATGACAGGACACCAGCTCCGTTTCGCTTACACATTTCCCCACGTCCTGAGGTATTTTTCTACAATACAATTTTCTATAAGCTCCTTGGTACAGAAGAAACATTTGGGTGGTTTCTATTTCCGTATTGCTGTTGGTGGTGGTGGTGTTTTAAACAACACTGCAGTGAACAGCTGTCTAGTTAAATCTCCGGGCACACTGTGACTGTGTCTTCAGGATAAATGTCTCCAGGTTACAGTTTTGTGCCCCTGGTGTTGCAGAAGCTCGAGGCTTCTGTTCTGTCCTGCAAACCGCCCCCCAGTCATGGACCTGGGGACAGCCCCCAGCCTTCTTGTCGCTGAGACGGTTCTTAGGAGAAGTGCTTACAATTTTACACACAGCAGCAAAAGTTTTAAAGTCACTGATGTATAAACATCGTGTTTCTCAGGATACACGGTGTTGTCAGGTTCCCTGACCTTTTTTCCATTGTGGAGGCAGAGAGTGCAGGAAATTGAATTAACAATTTCACACTCTCGCATGGATATAAAGAAAGGTTATGTCTCCGTGAAAAATACTAAATCTGGACGTTTCCTGTGCAGCCCATGTGTTTGCCTGCACGTTAATAGGTCTTAGCGCTGGTGTTGGAAGCACCCGGTCAAAGTGGGATTCATCACATTTTTTTTTAGTTTTCCATGTGGAAGGTCCAGTCTGAAAGCATCCTTTACACACACACACACATGCATGTACACACAGGCAAACACACACACACGCAAACACATACACACATTCACACAGGCACACATACATGCACATATGTGCACACAGAGATACACACATAAACACATGCACACACACAAGCACAGGCATGCACACATGCACATATACACATATGGAAATACACACATGCATGAAAACACGTTCACACACATACACACAAGTACACACACACATATATGCGAACAGATTAAAGCTTCAAGTCAGCCCATTCCCAAATTAATATATTTCACATCAATTATGAATCGCAAGACACACCCACCTTACGGATGTTGGATGTGGCCAGGCTCGTGCAGTTTCTCTGCTCCACACTAGTTTTGTCCTTGGTGCGCAGATACGCCGGGTTCATGCAGACGCGGCTCCATCCCTCCCGCCTGATGTTCCGACTCTTGCACAGCATTTTCTAATTAGTAGGAGGGTGAGGAGTAGCCCATCGAAGAGACAGAGTCCTGGAGGGGAGGTTTTGTAATCGATTAAAAAGCTCCACCTGAATTAGTATTAGATTCTGCCCATGTTTAATTAAGTCTAATTAAACAATGCCGACATCTTCCTGGCACCTGTGGTGTGATTGTGCTAAATATTTAATGCCTGTGACGGGTTAGGCTGAGCTCTGGTCTATGGCTCACAATCTGCTCCCTCTCCGGAGCACTTTTATTCAGTTCCGCTTCAGTCTAATGAGCCACAAGTCAAAGGAAACCGGGCAGCACTCCTGCAGGGCCAGGCCCCCGCTGCCGGGGCAGGAGGGAGGCACCTGCCGGCCCCGTGCCCAGCCCAAAGCCTTGGCTGGGGCTTCCAGCCAAAAAGGAAGCCGAGAGGCTCCAAGGAGGCGCCGGGGCTTTTCTCAGCCTGTGCTGCCGGTGACTGAGGACTGGGACTCCAGGGCTCCGAGATCACATGGAAACGGCCCTGGACACATTTCCCACGGGGCTGTCAGCCGCGTGATGAAAAAATATATGTGTTTCACTCCCCCCCACACCCGCCTCTCCTGGGGAGAAGGCCCTGGGCGGAGCTGCGCCCGTCTCCAGCACCCCAAGGACAGGCCGCGGTGGACGGGGCAGCAAAGCCAGAAGCAGGAAAGTCGCGCTTCCCGGGGAAGCTGAGGCGCGGCTCACAGACAGCGTCCGCCTGCTGCCTGCGAGCAACCACTGGCGCAGGGCCCCTGTAAGGAAGCGTTGTCCCCCCCTCTAACGGTTGTGACCGTTGTGACATACTGAGGAGTGAAAGACAGATTGGAGTCTTTAGTTTCCAGGGGGCTGAGTCTGCTGATCGTTTCTCGGGGTTTGCAAAGCGCCTCCCTCCTCCGCAGAGCTTGGCAGCAAGGAGGCGCCCGGGACTCACGCGTTGGAAAGGAGCCCTGGGAGCCCCATTGGTTGATGCAAGTGGACTTGCCCAATATTAAATTAGCCCGACGGCGACAAGTCCTGGTGGTGAATACATCCTCTTCGATGTTCTGGGGCACAGACGACCGAGAATGTCACGCCTCACAGTTATGCCCAAGTCTTCCGGAAGCGACCGAAGAACGACCCTTAGAAAGAGCGGCTTCCCCTCAGCCCCTGCCGCTCCCACCCCAAAGCCCCCCAGGCGGGTGGGCAGAAGGGAGTGGCAGAAAGCCAGCGCGGCCCAGGGAGCGAGGACGCTGGTTCTGCCCCGTGTGCCGGCTGGACTGCGATGGCCTTTGTCATCTGTAGGGCAGTCTGTATAGTTTGATGTGCGGGGCCATGCTGTTCTGGAGCAGGTGGGGGGCGGGTGTGAAGTGTGCCTCTGTGGAAAGGCCCTGCCCTTCCTCCACCTTCCAACCAAGGACTCGATAGAAACAGGGCCATGCCCGGTGCCGCAGTGGCGAGAGTTAGGAAAGGGCTCCTCGCCACCTGGCGAGAAGGCTGAAGGAACCGTGGTAGATTTTCAAAAGTAACACTACACACGTGTAATGAATAGCGTGCTCACTATAAAATCCACACCGCATCTGAATAAACACTCCCCGTCACCACAAGAGGGGGAGGCCCTTACGCTGGGGCTATGTTGCCCTCTAGTGCAGGAGGTCAGCCTCGTGCATGCAGATGGGCCCTGGCCCTCAGTGCAGGAGGTCAGGGTCATACAAGCAGATGACCCCTGGCCCTCAGTGCAGGAGGTCAGGGTCATATAAGCAGATGACCCCTGGCCCTCCAGTGCAGGAGGTCAGGGTCATACAAGCAGATGACCCCTGGCCCTCAGTGCAGGAGGTCAGGGTCATACAAGCAGATGACCCCTGGCCCTCAGTGCAGGAGGTCAGGGTCATACAAGCAGATGACCCCTGGCCCTCAGTGCAGGAGGTCAGGGTCATACAAGCAGATGACCCCTGGCCCTCAGTGCAGGAGGTCAGGGTCATACAAGCAGATGACCCCTGGCCCTCCAGTGCAGGAGGTCAGGGTCATACAAGCAGATGACCCCTGGCCCTCAGTGCAGGAGGTCAGGGTCATACAAGCAGATGACCCCTGGCCCTCAGTGCAGGAGGTCAGGGTCATACAAGCAGATGACCCCTGGCCCTCCAGTGCAGGAGGTCAGCCTCATGCATGCAGATGGTCCCTGGCCCTCTAGGGAAGGTCAGCACCATGCATGCAGCTGATCCCCTTGCAGCAAGTTTATTCCCTTGCTGCACAGTTAATGTTTGCTAGGGTGGGGGGAGGAGCAAAGAAGCAAGCCAGCCTGTCCCTGAGTGCCAAGCATACCTGTGCCCATGTGTGAGTGCACATCTGTGCATGCGCCTGCGTCCCCACCCCCTAAACAACCCCAACCCCTTCACTGGACTTGGCATATGGAAACCGTTTTTTTCTTTCCTGTCCCTTTTATATTTTTTTGTCATGGAAGCTGTATTTTATGTGGCTATCAACAGGCAAAGATTCAAGCCAAAGAATAAGTGAACAGAGCTCATGGGAGACACAGAACTTTCATGCGCAGGTATTTATTTAACGTGCCTGCTGAGAGAGTGTCTAATTACCCTGTCACCGAACAAAGCTCGTGGTCGGCGGTGATAAATAATGCCGTCCTTCACTTCTGAGGAACACGCTGAGAAATACGCAAACACCCCACAGCACGCACTGCGCCCCGGCCACCGAGGGGTGGCGGATGGGCCGTGGGGAGGAACGGCGACACCCCAGATGCTGCATTTTAACCAGGGGACACGTGTGGCAGGAAGCAAGCTCTCTGAGTGCACCCCCTTGAAGACGCCCTGCATTCTGTTGGTCTTGCCTGGTACCCAGGTGACAGTGTCTATTTCTGCCACCTTCACCTCCACCCGGCCGGAGGCAGGATTTCAACATTCAGAGAGAAAGGGGTGCGTGCTTCAGAGAAAGGGAGGGGGACCCACAGACCAGCTGCTCAGCCTCTGGTGGTGGGAGTGAGGTCGGCAGCACTTCCCACGGCTTGTTTATGCAGGTCCCTCCTCCCATTGAGCCCAGAAGGTCCAGACCCTGGGCGCTGAGCCCCACCAAGCAGCCCTTGGTACAGGAGGGAGACGTGCCCTTTGCACTGCACTGGCCGGCGAATTTGCGGGAGGGTACAGTGGGGGTAACTGTGGGTTATAAGAAACTCATCAAAAAGCAACTCACTGATGTGCCTAAACCACCATGGGCAGGATGAGGCTCGGGCAGTACCACTTGGGAGCTCCTGGGTGGCTCGGCCGTTCTGCGCCCGAGGGATGCTTCCTGCTGACTGTGGGCCCCCAGACTCACTTCTCCTATGCACACCCGCCCTGGCCCCCATCACCGCCCACTCCCTCCTGCTCCAAGCCTGGTGCCAACTTTGGTCATCGCAGGACCCTGGGCCATCCGAACGCCCGAGAGGACCCTGGGCCATCCGAACGCCCGAGAGGACCCTGGGCCATCCGAACGCCCGAGAGGGGCCTGGCTGGCGGTCCCAGCACTCGGCCTGTTTCTGACGCAGTCCTAGAGCAGAAGCCACGCTGGGCCCTGTGATTTGCGCAGTGCAGGCCCCCGACACAGAGGCCTGGGTTCACCCCTGTCAGCAGCGGGCATGACAAACCAGGGAGAGGGCACAGTCTCCTGCCCCGGTTCCATTCCCCCCCGAGAGCACGCCCAGGGCAGCTGTCCGCTTCCCAGCAGCGACTGTATTTCTTATTTCTTTGATGGCCTCTTGTGAGAATATTCTTTATTTACCCACATGGAGGAAAAGGCTTTGCTGCGATGTTTCCGGGGCACGTAAAATACAGAGCGCCTCACATCGCTCCTTTTATTTGCTTTACTGAATTGTGATCCATAGACTAAAGGGCGCAGGAGGAATGGAGATAAAACACCTATTTCCGATGCCATATTGGCTCTAAATGTCAAAGTTTTCTTTATTGTTTCAGCAGATTCGTGCCTGATTCATCCTTCCTGGTTTGTTTCCGAGGCCGCGTCTCCTTGCTGTCCTGTGGGATGTGGTGTCCTCCTCTCCGCTCTCCCTGCTGGTCTCCTGGGGCGGCTGAGAGATGGAAACTCAGGGGCCCGGGCCAACTGGGGATAACCCGCCAGAGTCGCGGCTGGTCACGCAGCGGCTGTGGGCCGCGTGCAGGCCGGGCCCCTCGCCTGCGTACTGAGAACCCGAGAGGCGTTTCAGTCTGGAATATTGATAGATTGAGAGGCGCGCCGACCGCTGTGCTCTGCGCGTCTGGAGTGATCCAGCCAGGATGCAGGAGCCGAGCTGCGCCCCAGGTCACAGGAAAGGGGCAGCTGGGTCGGGGACAGCCCCTCCGCTGCTGGGCACAGGAGGCACCTCAGGGCCAGCTGTGCTCCCCTCCGGGCTACGTGAGGGTGCCGGGAAAACAGGAGAGAGGCCCCAGAGGTGCGCACTCTGTCTCCTTGGCTCTTGTCTCCAGAGCACGTCAACAATCTCACCCTCCACGAGGGAAGGAGAGGCCGTGCAGAGGCCTCCCGCCCAGACCTGCCGGGGCTCCGGCCCGGAGCTGCTCCTCATTGATCCTGGTGCCTCAGATCTGGGCTCCGAACCAGGGGTCCGCTCCGTGCTCAGGAGAGTGTGTCGTGTCCTGAGCCCCCTGCACGATCATGAGCGGGTGTTATGTCGTCCAGGAAGACGAGCCTTGCTGGTGGCGAGGTGTCAGAGCCAGAGACCCCTCACTGCCTGGGGCAAGGCTATGACTTTGGGGAGCAGAAGAAATAACACCCCAAGACAACCCCCTAAAAGTGCTTGAAGGAGGCTCCTCCTCAGGTAACTTCTCCCAGACAGCTGTCCTCCCATCGCCTGGGTGGTGCTGGCACCCTGGCACCCTGGCACCCCTGACCCAAGGTGCAGGGGCCACCATGATTGAGCAGAAGAAGCCACCCTTGGACTTGGACTTGCATCAGCCTGACACAGCAACTATGTCACATGGGCAGCCGTCTCTAGGGTTGTCAGATTCCACAGGTGGAAAATGGAGTTGACGGCACTGAGAACTGCCTCTCAGAAGCGGGATCCAGGGCCCGATGAAATGAACACATGGGCGAACCTGCCGGCGCACCCCGGGCGCCTCCCTGCGTCGGCCTCCGTCCCTGACTTCACAGCTGTGAGTCAGACCTGTGGATACAAGTTTCTAAAAGATAATTTTTTCCTGGCATCTCATGCCAGCCACTTCTGGAGATGTCCAGGAACAGGGCTGTGACCCTGGGTTGTGGTGACACATCACAAGGGCCCTCACACTGGGTACCTGGAGCCCTTTGTTGAGGGGCTTGGTCTCATGAGCCACAGCTGAAACGAGTGCCTGAGTCCTGATTTCTTTCTTGGTTTTTAAATCTTTATTCTTGCGCAAAATGCACCCATTCTGGTTGGCGTATCTGGCCGGTTTCACAATGGTTTACTGGTGGAGTGGATGCTGGTGCAGGGAGAGCCTGGCATCCAAGCTCGGGTCGGACGGGGAAGCAGCGGCCTAGCGTGGCCTGTGTGCACCAGCAATATCAGCATAACTAACATCGCATAAGCCCAGCTACAGCAGCCCGGGCGACAGCCGTGCTCTGCTGAGTGCCCGACATTCTAGCACAATCTGCACAGCTTAGCAGTCGGCAGCCAGCAAAGCCATTCAGCCAAGAAATCACACCCCCGGTTTACAATCAGGCCCACAGTGCCGCCTTTCCTCCCCCTGCCACAGAGCAGGGTGATACACCTCCTTCCAGACAAGGTGCCACACAGATTAAGGTCCCTGGCCACCAGCCTACTCACAGGCCTCCGGGCTGGGTTTCAGCGCAGAATCATCACGATGCACCATTCTTGGCATTTTTCACTCATCCAGTGATAGTCAGAGGACCACACTTGCATTTTCTGTGCAATAAATCAAAGCAGGCAGCACTGTTGCTAATTTATCTTGCAGACGGCTCTTGCGATATCTTGCCACTGTGAATATTTCTAATACTTCTCAGAAATCCTAAGATAAACGGGTCCTGAATGTTGACTGTGGTGGTTATCTTCATGTCCAGAAACTTTATTTCAGCAGAGGTACTTTCTTTTCTTTTTAGTTTCTGAGAAATGTAATATACAAATTGTGTCAAGCAAATTTAACTGTGGACATTAAAATATCAACTTGGGCCCGGCCGGGCGTGGCTCAGCGGTTGAGTGTCAACCTAGGATCCAGGCGATCGGGGTTCGATTCCCTGTCAGGGCACATGCCCGGGTTGCGGGCTCGATCCCCAGCCGGGGGCGTGCAGGAGGCAGCCGATCAATGTCTCATCATTGATGTTTTTCTCTCTCTCTCCCTCTCCCTTCCTCTCTCTGAAATCAATACAGACATATTAAAAATAAATAAATAAATAAACAAACAAACAAACAAATAAATAAATTAAATATCGACTTGGCTCAAGCCCCGTTTCGCAGAGAGAAAGGATGACCATGGAGACCAAGGAGGCTGCTCACCAAGCGTTGACTTGTGATCAAAGGACAGGACAGCTTTCCCTTCTGTGTAGACGCGGAGCTGGTGGCACAAGCCTAATAAATAAATGCGTGTGCTCTTGAAGTACTCACCCATTTGTTCAGCAAATCGAACACGGCCCACCCCCGCCGTCCGTCCTGCAGGCGTGGAGCACACAGGCGCGGCCGGCAGGGCGGATGGGCTGGCCCAGGCGCTAACGACGGGATATTGCCATCGGTGTGGGCTCCAGCTCTGCTGCTTCGCAGCTTGTGGCGCGGGCAGGCTCGGGCGTAGGAACTCACTTACCACCTTCGTGGGGGACGAGACTTAGCAGACTGACCTGGTGCACACGGAGCACACCGCTGCCCGCCGGGGGCGTTTATGTT
Source organism: Miniopterus natalensis (assembly GCF_054644295.1). Classification (NCBI taxonomy): domain Eukaryota; kingdom Metazoa; phylum Chordata; class Mammalia; order Chiroptera; family Miniopteridae; genus Miniopterus; species Miniopterus natalensis. The sequence goes on from NC_142087.1 coordinate 81,962,005, forward strand.
CCCGCCTTCTTAGTCTATCTGCTTGGAGACCTTACTAGCCTGTGTCTAATTCACGTTATGAAATAATACGGCTTTCTATAATTAGGAACAAATCCCAAAGCACCTAATACAAAAAGTGAAGTTTTCTTCCATCCGCGCCCCTGAAATGCTCGCCTCCATCCGCGATCCCCACCCATTTGCTGCTGTTTAAAACCCTCCCCCAAGGACCTGCTGAGAGACGGGAAGGCAGAGAGACAATGACCGGTTGCCTCTCGTACGTGCCCCAACTGGGCACTGAACCCACAACCCACGTATGCGCCCTGACTGGGAATCGAGCCGGCGCACCTCCCTGCCCAAGGACGATGCTTAACCAACGGAGCCACCCGGCCGGGCTCCCCCCCGTTTTTAAGTGAACCCCAAAGGGCACCTTCCAGGTGGCTGGATCCAAGGGGAGGACCGTGTGGACCAACAAAGCTGTTTTAAAATAATATTTATGAACTCAGAACTTCCCATCCAACGTGCTGTTTCACGAAGTCCGCCCTCACCTTCGCCACGTCAGGGCGCCGCGTGCTCCTGAGCAGAACGGGCTTTGAAGACATGGCTCTGTTTTTGCTCCCTCTGTGGACACCTGTGTGACCTTCCTGGACGGCAGAGCCGAACGGAGGAGCTGCCCGGTGAGGACCTGAAGCCAGACGGAGGGAACTTAGGTTCACCCGGGAGCCCCTGAGAGGGAGAAGAAGGAGGGGTACCTCTGAAAGTGAGGAAGCAGAGGCAGCCGAGATCCACACCTGGAGGGGATGGAGACCCGCAGGCTCCTGGCAGATCCTGCCCTCACCAGGGGCGCAGCCTGGGTAATGCTCCAGGAGGCTGGGGCCCAGAGGATGGCTGGGGCTCCCAGCGCCAGTAAAGGTTCACACATCTGAGCTTGGGTGGAGGCTTCAGAGAGCCCCGATTCAAGGGACCATGAGCCCAAGGAAAGGTGCATCTACAGCGGCCAGTGTGGGCCAAGGTTGACAAGTAGTTCCCAGGTGCAAACTCCTTCCTGTGCACCCTCCCCAAACACACACTTCAGCACTGACCTGGCCTGGGGGTGGAGCCTGGGCAACGACACCACGGGATTTCCTGCCACAGTTCTCCAGAAAAACAGAACCGGTAACGAACAGCATATACATGGAGAGACAGAAAGAGGTTTATTATAGAGACCTGGCTCTCACGACTGTGGAAGCTGAGACGTCCCAAGATTCACAGTTGGCCAGCTGGAGACCCAGAAAACTTGATGGTGTGAAGAGAAAAAACATGATGTCCCGGTTTGAAGAGAGTCAGGCCTTGAAGAGAGTCTGCCTCAGGGGGCAGAAGGCCTTTTGTTCTATTCAGGCCTTTGCCTAATTGAGTGAGGCCCACCCATACTGGGAAGGGCAATCTGCTTTATTCAGTCTGCCACTTTAAATGTCAATCTCACCAGAAACCCCTTGTAGACACCCCAGGATAATGTTTGACCAGATAGCTGGGCACCCAGCAAGTTGACAATGAAAGTAACCAGCCCAGAGCTCACTAATAATTTTGTGTGTCTCAAAGCTACGGATGTGCTGATCTTCCTGCCCTCCCTTGGGGAGTAAGTTCATGCTTTCGCAGCAGCAAAAAGGTGTGGCCTGCGTGGTGGGGAGTTCCTCACAGGTCATCAAAGGCAGCTGCACCCCCTCACACACCTTCCGGCACCCGCCCGGCTCCTCCTCCTCCTGTCTGTCCTCCGTGGATGCAGCTCCCTGGGGCATGCAAATGAACAGTAACAGAAACCGCCCTCTCCTCGGGATTTGGTGATCTGAGGAGCCAAGGACGCCATGGGAGGGTTTAGCCCTGAGCCAGACAAAACACACACAATCAATCATTTGCTCTTTCTTAGAGTCATAAACACAGCAAAGGCTGCTTGTGGAGGTCGGAACAGCCTGCCCTGGGTTCTAGATCACTGCCTTGGACGATGGTTTCTGGCAGGATGCTGAGCCAGCCTGACGAATGGCCAAGGCACCTGTCATTTCCAGATGCTCTCTGCAGGCCGAGGGAGGGGCCCCAGGGAGCCATAGTCACCACATCCACAGCCTCTCATTAAATCAGATCTTATTCACAGGCCACTCACTAATGGGCGGCCCAGGCACTGGGCTGGTTGGACAAAAGCATACAGTGTCTGCCCTGGGGAGCTAGATGATGGGGGGCCCCAGAGGTCTGTCCCTTTCCCACGTGTTCCCAGTATGGCCAGAACCTCCTCCCAGGCTGCATGGTAGAGCCCAGTCCTGCCTTCCTGCAACATGGGGGCCTCTCCCAGCGTATCTCAGAGACCCCGGGCTGGCTGTGTCCATAGGACTTATGTGGACTTGGGGGAGCAATGGGGTCTCCATGGTGCCCTCTGGGCTCAGGCTTCTCCCTCCAGAGGGTTACAGTCGGAAACCCAGATAATCGGAGGAAACGGCGGGGGTTTGCTCTTGGGGACAGCAGCTCCACCCTCCTGCACAGGTCTGGGCCCGAGCCTCTGGCACAAACATCTATCAGACTCCAGGACCGCACACACTCCTCGGTCCACACCCGCCCCCGAGCGGCCTGGTCAGGACAGACCCTGGCTGCCAGGCTGCCCGCCCGGGCCCACCCACACCGTGACAGCAGCCTCTCTCTCTGCCTCCCCACCGGCCACCTCTGCCTCCGCCAGTGCACACAACCCCTTTCAGTGATGGGGCCCGGAGGTGACGCGGTGTGGGGTCATGCTGTCCAGCGTCTGCCCCGGGGTTATGTTTTCACAGGGTGGAGGCTACACCAAGGCTGAGACTGAGCGTCCCAACAACCACGTCGCCACGTCCCCCCACCCAGGAAGCCCCAAAGCACGTGGCCATCGGCCCTGCTGAGTGTGAGTGGCTCTCCATAGCGCCCCACAGGTGCCAAGTGCTCGCGGATGCCACCAGCGCACCCGTCTGCGGAGAAAATCCCCACGTTGATGACTTCTCTGCTAAAAGCCAGCTCAGCTTACTCGCAAAACTGCCAGGAAACAGTTTCTGAACAGAATTCAGGAGAAGGGTGTCCGGCTGCACCTAAATGCTCCCTTCTCTCCGAGTCAGCGCCGCCAAACACAAGCCACGCCCACGGCCCGCAGTCCACGGGTGCAGCCACGCTGGAGCCCACGGGGGGGGGCAAGCCGGCTGGGCCAGCGCGCCCCCCGCAGCTGCCCAGGGCGCGGGCAGACAGGGCGGGGCAAACGAGCCGGTGCAGAGCGTTAGAGGGCGCGGGGAACTCCGGGCAGGGTGCAGAGCGTTAGAGGGCGCGGGGAACTCCGGGCAGGGTGCAGAGCGTTAGAGGGCGCGGGGAACTCCGGGCAGGGTGCAGAGCGTTAGAGGGCGCGGGGAACTCCGGGCAGGGTGCAGAGCGTTAGAGGGCGCGGGGAACTCCAGGCGGGCCGGCTTCTGCGTGGCGCACTCGCCATCCAAGCACGAGACTCCGCCTCTGCTGAGAGGGAGGAAATGAAGCCATCTCCTTCCTAAACATTGTTTCCTCCGTAATTAAAATGAAGAAGTGGCCGGGCTGCCTGTCAGGCCTGCGCGGCTGTCACGGAGGTCTAATCACCGAGAGGCAGGGCCCCTGGAGAGCCGATAAATCCGCGCTGATGATGATTGCCGTGATTAACGAGAGGGATCCTAATTAAAGTGTGCACTCTGGCCGGATCGACGCTCAGAGTGTCTTCAATATCCTGCATATTAATAGCCAAGATGTTCCCGTGACGCCCTCCGGCAGGTGGGGGGAGGGCCTCTGCCCAGCTCCAGCCCCAGGGCCCTCACGGGGTGGGTTGTCTGGAAGGGGAAGACCCACAGGCAAGGCCATCAGCACCGTGCCTGCCAGCCCTCGGCTCCTCTGGTGGCCTCTGCTTTGCCACCTGCCTCCCGCTGGGGACGGAGCTCCTGGTCTTCCTCTGCAAGGGGCCTCCCCTTCTCTCGGCCAAGAGCCCCCCCTCGGGCACCACGGGCCTGAGCCTGCTGTGCCAGTCAGGGACCCGGGGACCCTCACTCGCCTCCCCCACGCCCAGGCCCCCAGCAGCTGCAGCAGGTTCCGGATGCAGTGGCCGCAGCCCTGCCAGGCTTTAGCTGTCCAGAACTGTGTCCCGCCTGCACGTGGCACCCCCAAATACGTGGTGTGTGGCTGGAAGCCTGTTCAGGGTGGTAAGTATCCAATGAATCGGTCCGTGTAAGGATATTAGCTCCCCGCTCAGTGGGCACGGACTCAGTGAGGTGCCTTCACTACCACGGGCACTTAGAGCACCACCTGCGGCTTAGCTTTTTCGTTGGGACACAGAGGATCCTCTCTGGGGACAGTGAACTTCACAGGAAGCCACCCAGGAGCCCAAGGAGACTGAGGCGCAAGGCAGGAGGCTCTTGGGGCCATGCAGGTTGCTGGAATCTGGGCCTCGGCACCCACGGGTGGCTTCAGAAGCTGTGGGTCTTCCCGCTGCACCTGCCCTGGCCCTGCTGTGTGTGAGCCTCTCCTGGCAGAGCCGGCAGTTAACAGCTTGGCTTCAACCTCATGAGGGGGGCAGGTGCCAGGGAGACGGCCACAGCCAATTTAACACAAGGTAGGAAGGACAGAGAGGTTTTACTGAGCCTGTCCCGTCTTCCCTTCCTCGGCCATCTGATCTCGTCCCCTGGCCAACAGGCTGCAGCTTCAGGGGCGACAGGACAGCCTCAGGCTCGGGCCCCTTGTCCAGGAGGGTGGGAGTGGGGTACTGTTCTGGCCCTGGCCCGGCCCCTCCATGGAAAGCACCTGTGCATCTGGAGGCAAGGCTGGGCTCCTAGCTCCAACCCCGCCTGTCCCCACACCTGCTGCCACAAGCACAGGTGCACATGAGACTATAGACGACCACAGTGAGCCTGGGCCAGTGGCCCGAAGGTCCAGTCCCCGTCCAAGCCGCCCACAGGAAAAGAGCTGTGATGGGGCAGAGTTCTGTGTGGGTTCCCGCGGGCCCAGAGGCCATCCGCAGCCTTCCGGGTGTGGCCTTGCGCAGACTTTCAGGCCTTCCACACGCGTGGCCTCAGGTCCTTTGTGGAGTTTCCTTCCGCTGGAGCCGCTTCCTACAGGAAGCAGACAGAAAACAGCGGCGGACGTCCAGGAGCACGGACTGCTCTAAAATTACCTGGGAGTCAACTAGTCTCTGTTAAGAACTAGGTCTGTATTGCTGAGCTTGGCATTGTCATTGGAACAGGCCTAATAATCATCACATCTCCTCCAACTGTCGTTTTGAAGAGTTAATGAGATAATGCTGGGAGAGTGCCTAGGAAAGGATAGAAACTGTTCATTAAATGATAGTGACTGTTATTGTGATTAAAAGTATTAAGTGTCCTGAGTTCCTGTTGGACAGGCCCTTCAGGGGTCACGGGCCAGCTGGCCAGCTGTGTGGGTCTCTGTGCCTGCAGACGGTGGGTCGCAGTGTAAGGGTGTCTCCAAGGGACGCCAGCCGCACACAGACTTTCTTCTAGAAAGAGCCCCGTGGGGAGCCAGGCTGAGCATGTCCCGTGACGGGACTGGGTCGGATAGTTCCTGTCCTGTGACCCACCGTCCCTCACAGGGGGGTTGCAAATGTAGGTTTTGGGTCGTTTGCTTTCCTTACAAAGTTATGCGTGTCGGCTGTAAGAAACGCAGGTTACACGGGTGTATATAAAGTTAAAACCGCGCCCATCCCCAGGTCCACCTACAGCAGCGATTTTCATCCCGTGACACACATAAACTAATACTAAAATTCTTTGGCACACACAAAAATATATTTTTTGTCAATCTGACAAAAGAGTAGGTGTAATGGTGGTTCATTCACATAGGACAGCTGCTGTTGTGTCTGCTGGCTGTTGTCATTTTTTACTTGACAATCTGAGGGAAAGGAGAGCAGGCCCCTGACTAAGTAGTCAGGTATTGCATGTGTTAAGAATTCTTACAGCAAACCAGTTGAAAATTGCCAGTCTACAGAGATAACAGCAAAAAATGGATGCATGTGTGGTCTTCGGGGATCTGTGTGTCACACACGGGGATGCATGCGTGCACACACAGACACACATGCCTGCAGAGACCCTCACCTGCAGATGTGCACGGACACTCACGGTAAATTTGGTCTCCCTATTGTCTTTGTAACAAAATTAGGATTCTCCAGTGCATGCAGGCATCCTGCAGCTCGCTCGCTGTGCTTAGCAATGCGCTTTGACGCCTCCCCTCTGTGCACGGACGGACCGCGCCCTGCTCTGGTGCTTCACGTCTGTGTCCCTTTGCTCCTGGGCATTGAGACGTGACTCCCATTGATTTCCTCACACAAATGATACAAATGATGCTACAAGGAGACTCCTCATACATTGTTGCACACCCCTGCTGGTGTTTCTCTAGGACAGAACTGCTCCAGGAACTCGGGGAGGCGCCGCCCAGGTGAGATCGAGCTCCTAGAAATCACACCGGGGGAGAGAAATGACCTGTTCTCTTCACTCTAAATTAAATTCTTCCAAAGATACGGCGAATGTCAGTGCAGCCATCTGCACGGGCCCCTGCGCACGGGGCCCTCCAAATGCCCCATTACTTGGAATTGTCCCCTAGTCCGTCCACATGAATCGGCCTCGAGGGATAACTGTGTGAGGAGCCACATGTTGTCATAGTTTCCTAGATACTTCGGGAGGCGGCGACATAGTACTGTGACAAGGCACTGTAACACTTACGAAGGCCTCATAAAAGCGCACGGGAAGCGCAGGGGCTTCCGGCCAAGCTGAAGCTCGCCTGGCAGACCTTGGCGGAGACGGCCCTGCGCTCGGGCGGGGCGGCGGCTGAAGGGCGGCACCGCCTCACCGGACCTCTCCGGGACCTCTCCCCTTGCTCAGTTTGCCAGCCGGGCACGACGTGCGCTGCCTCTGAAACGCCCGTCAGAAACGCAGTCGGGAGTTCCCCGGGACTTCCCCGCCCTCTCCGAGAAGGAAGCGTCCCAGGTGGGCCTGCGGCCTCTCGGGATTGCCTGCGAGCCATAGAAGAAGCCTAACCGGCCTCCCCCGCCCTTTGCTTTTACCTGAACCCTGAGAGTCACGGAAGCTCAAACAAAGGCCGCACGTTTTTGTCTTCCAGCCCACCAGGGCCCGACACATGCAGGGAGGCTTGACTTATTTTGCAAAGTGGGTGCCATCCACAGCCTGACGTGTTTAAAACTCACTCATTCCATCTAATTAGACCTGCAGTGGCTCTGAGAGTGGGCGTCGCAGCCACGGAGACGCTGAGGAGCCACCGGGTGACGGAGCCCAGCCGCTCGCGGGCACCTGGAGACCCGGACGTCGGCGCGGTTTTAGGACGCGGCGTTGACTTGCCTCGTTTTTGCGACTTAATGCAGGAGCGAGTAACCCATTTTTATAAGCCCACATGGCACCGGGGGCTCTGGTTACTTACCTCACTACATGTGGGGAGAGAAGGTGAAAAGACAGATTACGAACCAGGATTTAACGGAACCCGCATGCCATTCGTTCAACATGCTTCCCAAGTCCTGGGTCTGCAGCACCCACCTCATTAAAAAGCCTCTGAGCAGGATGAGGGTCTGGCCCGTGTGTATTAACAAAATCATCATTATGTTAATCATGTGCATTAGTGTATATCAATAAAATCGTCGATTTCCAGCGAGCCAGCCTCTCCCTGGCACCAGGATCCCCACGGCCCTGTGTGCAAACACTGCTCATATCCACTTCCAACGTACACTCTCAATATCCAGTTTCCGGGGCATATCTCTCATTTGTAAAAGCAAATTGCTAGAAAAAGCCATTGCCGCCGGCACCCTTGTTTCCAGGTCTAGCGAGTGTCCTCATGGGAAACGTATGGGAGACGCTTCCTAAATGCCCCCACGTCCACAGAGCACATGCTGATCACACATTTAGGCACAGATGGGACTTGGTTCCTTGTTTTTCAGATGACAACCCATGTGAATTTGAAAGGAGGTTACTCCCGGGTGCGTAAAGTAAGTAGTTCGAGTGGAAGGATTAGAAAGAAAAGCAGAGAGGAGAAGCCACCGGCCTCGGGAAAACGCCGGCTTGGGCTGTCTCCCGGTTACGTGCGGGTCCCTCTCCACCAGCGGCCGAGAGCCGCGCAGCGGGAACCTCACTAGGCTGGGGAGTTAATACCAGCGACTCTGGGGATTAAAGCACGGAAATTAGGGCGTTTGCAGGAGAGCTCGGGGAAAGCAATCGTTCTCTGGAATTATTGATTGAATGGTAAGTCAAGTAACATTAGCATCAAGCAGGGAGTGCAGGCCGGGCCAGTAAATAAAAGTGAAACGTCTGAAATGCAACTGCTGCAAAGGGCGGCCAGTCATCGCTCTGTTACACAGATTGCTTGGTGTGAATGCATTTGAAGCCCCCGATGTGTCCTAGTGTGTGTATAAAATATAGCCCAACAGGAAAAAAGGTAAATGCAATAATAATGCGAGCAGGACAGAGAAAACCTGCCAGGTCAGGCTGCTGATAGTAATTTGGGTGACAGGGGTCATGAGGCAAAGGGTACACTGGGGCACCTTCCCAAGTGATCAGGATCCCCTAGAGCTACGGGTGTGGGGGGCCGTCTGTCCGCCCTGCGCCTGCTGTGTTTACTCGGCTGCAGGTCCTGCCGAAGCCCGGGCCTCCGAGCTGAGGCCCCTTGCCCAGAGCCGCATGCGAGCGAGCGGGCCTCTGCCTGACAGGCCGCCAGACGGCCGGGCCTCACTGGGCCGGGCTGGGAAACGGGGCTGCCAGGCCCGCGGACGTTTGCAGGCAGAGGTGGTTCCCTTCATATCTCACTGGAAAGATTATATAAAGATTGTGAGAGTCCGTGGGCCCCGTGCTGTACAGGGGAAAATCAATTTCTCACTCTTCTAAAATGCTCGCTCCGCGCCTGGAAGCGCCCTGAGCCAAGTGAGCAAGATTGCCATCTGCCCTGACTGCGGAAAGTGTTTTTAAAAGTCTCCACCATTCTCTTCTCCTCTCTCCCTTCACTATCCAAGCCTGACTGGTGTTTCCCGCCCCGCGCTGCTGTGGGTTGACTTTAAGATGAACCCTGCGGAAACCAGGCTTCAGAATTATAATACAAACATTTTAAAATTCAAATCCCAGTGAAAGATGGAAGCCATGAGGCTGGGAAGCTGAATTTATTTATTTTTTGGCCATTTATTTTCTGTGAAAAGTGCAGCCGGATACGGCACCGGCCTCTCTGTTTGACTGTCTAATCATACGGCTGGGACAGCAGCTGAGAGATGAGCGAGTGACCTTGGACTCGCCAAGGTCATGGTAACAAGCTTTCTCCTGGGTGCAGACCTGGGGCCCCGCACTGGCGATGCTCTGCGCAGGGAGGAGAGAGCTCCTTGCGTTTGAAGATGAAGAGTGGTCACACGGTGGCCTGGAGCGGTGTCTCTGCTCCCCGAGCCTCCCTCAGGGCTTGTCGACACGTCTCAGAGAAAAGCAACTTCCAACACCATCCACTCAGCGACCGTTTCTCTGGGTCATTGATGTGCCAAGGAGGTGACATGACCTATTGATGTTCAACAATCATGTGGCGCTCGCAGGGGAGTGATGGCAACAGAGAGAACACGCCCAGCACAGCGCCTGGCGGGCCGGGTGATGGGCGGGCTGGCTCTCGGGCTGAGCGCCGGCTGCTGGGGTTTTCTGTTTGGAGCTCGGGCCACATGCAGTCTCTTATTAAGCGGCATACGCGGTCCCTTGAATGCCCCAGTCGTAAGCACTAAACACAGAGGGAAGCCAGCGTTCATCATACGGGAGCAGAGCCCCAGACTCGCTACACACGCGCCCGGGCAAAGAGCCGCCGCCCGGGCCTGGCACTCTCCCCTGCTGCATGCTGCCCAAACAGCTCCCACCTGAGGGCAGGTATTGGGGACCCTGCTTGGGTTCTGATCCAGTGTTCCAGCTGGTGACTCATGCTCCCAGCAGGAGCACAAACTGCTCCTCTCCCAGCTTTTCTGGAAATTGCTTGAAGTGCAAAGTGAGAACCTGTGTTACAGTTGCAGCAACATGTAAAAATCCATGTGCAGTTGCTGTTTCCTCGGCACATCTGAGGGCAAAAGCCTTCCGTGGGAGCTCTGGAGTTTTCCCCCCGATCAGAAGAGTGCCTGCGGAGCCGGGCCCTGGAGGGAGGCCCACCCCCCGAAGCTCTGCGCACCGTTCCCTCGGGTTTACACACACACACCACCTGCCTCTAGGCCCTCCGGAGGGGCCGTGCGTGTCTTCGGGTGTGTGTTAGCCACTTCTGTGGGTGCAGGAATATCTGAAAGCCGCCAGTGGCCTTGGTCCAGTGGATATGGAAAGCTCGCCGAGGCTGCCGTCGCCCAGGGACTAGGCGTTTCCTATCGCCCGTCTCAGCTCTCGTCCGGATGTCGACACTCACCCCCGGAACTCTGTTGCTTCAGCCTCCGCTCTGAGCGCAAACTGTCTGCCGCTTACTCCCAGGAGAAACGGTGCGGCTGCCTCGGCCTGTCGGCCTCCGCACACGAACGGCGCGGCTTCTGGAGGGGAGCTGACCGCGGCGCTGTAGCTATGACTTCAGGCTGTGCTCACGGCCCGCCCCGGCCCTGTGGCTGCCCCGAGAGCGCAGGCGTCAGCCCTGCCTGTGGGCGTCTGTCCCAACACCACAGCCGAGTAGCCACCCGACGCCTGGGCCGTGCAGCAGGCAGGAGGCGTGGCATAGCCGAGTCGAAAATCCATGCGTTCTTTCTTCTCTTTAGTGTTGCGGTGTTTTAAACCATGTTGTTTTCATTTTGCTTTCCAAATAGCCAGGACATTCTGCCCTCAGGTCTGTAATCACTGCCTTGCATCCACCCTCTTTGGTAGACAGCAACCGAGGACACGGCGGCTGCAGGGAAGCGGACAGCGGGGAAGGCGTGTCCTTCCCATGCCTCATCCTCCCACTGCCCCTCGAGCGTTAAAGGAGCTGAGGGGGCCACAGGACTTGCCCCTGAGAGCAGCGCTGCAAAGCCAGCCCCTTCCAGGCAACTTGGATAAAGAAGACTGTTCTCAGTAAGGCCTCCAATGGCATCAGCAGACCTGCGTGGTTCTTCAGGTCGCCGGCAGAATCAAATGAGAGACTAAGGGGCTAAGCAGGACCTGCTGTGTTAGGGACCATCCGCCAGCCGGCACAAGGGACCCCTGGATGTGCGAGGGGCCCCTTGCCTCCCAGGTCAGGCCACCCCGTCTGTCCTACGAATACAATAGGAATTACTTAATTGAACAACCTTTCACTTGGAATTGAACTCCGTTTTCTAAATCCTGAATAAATATATCACGACTGCCCTCCTGTCAGACTAGAGAAAGAGCCACCCCTTAATGACGCCCTGTGGTTTCGATGCCTCCCCCCCCCCCCCCCCCCCCCCCCCGGGGAACAATGGCCCAGCTCCCCTCAGGGACAAGACAATGGTTGTGTAAACGCGCTGTCTTCAGAGCGCAGGCGAGTATTTTAATTTGCCTTGATGAACATCAGCAAGTCAGTGAGGAGACCGGTGCCAGTCTGCTGACTTCCCAAGTTCCTGAAGCCGGAGTTGCAGAGTCGGGAAGTGGGAGGGGGGAAAAGCTCTGCCGCGTCGGTCGTGCTGTCCATCCTTTCCTGACAGGACCTGCCACCACCGGCTGCCCCCAGCCCCACAGCGTCCCGGCCACTGGTCTTTAAGCAGCACATCTGGCCACTCCCCTGCCTGGCCTTATGCCTGCGGTGGCTCCCTCTTGCTCTACCCCCGAGAGCGAGAAACCCAGCCTGGGGGTCATGGCCGGCTTGACCCTCGGGCCACTTCACCCTGTGATTTCTGCTCCTCCCTACTCACTGTTCCCTCACACCTCAGGACCTTTGCACACGCTGTACTGTGTCTATAAATCCCAGTTTGTAATTATCTGATTATTTAGGTCATTATTGTATTAATGTTTATTTCCTCATAGGCAGTAAATTCGGGGTCTTTCTGATGTGTCAATACTACAGCCAGAGCACATGTCGCCAGAGCTCTCAATACGTTTCTGGTTGAATAAGTGAATAAATCAATCAGTCCGTCAATTGATGCCCTACTTTACAAATTCTGTTGAGCTTAAATAAACAAGCCGTGTGGTCAAGCTATTTCTTGACGCCGCCCATAATCCAACATCTCTTATATTCACAATTGCTTCATGTGCACGAATCTCTGTCTTCCTTCCTCCAGTCTCCCTTTATTTCATTCCTTGCCATTTTCAGACGGCTAACCCATTGTTTTCCCGAGGGACGCTGACTCCCTCGGGATCGTCAGAGCAGCAGTGCATCCTGTCCTGTATCCTTGTGTCCTTCCGGGCTGCACCGAGGCACGTCTCCCTCTCGGCGCCGTGCGTGGTGCTGTGGGCGAGGGCTCGCCGAGGACAGGGCCCGAGGACCCCTCCCTGCAGAGGCGCTCACTCCCCCGTTTGCCCTGCCAGCAGGGTGTCTGTGACCTGTTCTCCTTGGAAACATGGCTGTGGGTGTTGCCCACCCATGTGGGCTCCTGGGAGACGCACCAGGCACTCATGCGCTGGCCCGTGTTTAGCAAATGGCTCCCAGGAGAAAAGGGTGGGAGGCTTCCAGGGTGCGAGTGTGCGCACTGTGGCCAACGCAAGTCACCCGTGTGACATCCTGAGCATGTGTTTGGCAAGAGGTGAGCAAGTCAATTCCATGGGCCACAGTTGCCGCTTGGACAGTGCAGGTCCTACGGGGCCTGACGACTGGAACGGGGGTTGGGAGGTGTCAGTAAGTCGTTATGATTTTGTTTTGGGTTTGGTTTGGGGGGGTGTGGATGTCAGAGAGAGACAAGAGGGAGGGGAGGCAGAGAAAACAGAGACGGGGGAGAGACGCCCGTGATAAACGGGAAGGGCGGCCTCCCTGCTGCCGAGCGGTGATGCCAGCCGGGCAGCCGCGGGGCTCCGGTCCAGCTGCTGTGCAAATTTACATCTCAGGCGTGAGAGGCCAAGGTCGAGCACAGTCAGCAGAGCCGCGTGCGACAGGCAGCCGGCCGCCTCGCCGACCGCGTCTGAGGGGCAGGGAGGGAGGGCCGTGCGCCGGACAGCTGGGGTCTCTGTCCACCGTCCCCCCACAGGCACGCGAGCCCTGTGCCATGGTGCGCAGGCGTGGGGCTGTGCCCGAGGGAGAGGGCAGCGGCCTGGAATAGAACTCTTCTTGGCAGTGGTAATTCCTACTTGTCCCCTTGAGAACCGATGTTCTGCTCAAATGCACGATAGCACCACTGCCCCCTTCTAGTCATGGGCCCCGGGGTCTCCACACGGCAGCTGCCCCAGGGATGCCCCTGCCCTGAGACCACAGGTCAGCCGTCCTATTATCTTCACGGAAATGGCAGGCGGTCACCCCGTTATCTCAATGTGGTGTTGCCAGGGGTGTGGGGAGGTGAGCTGTTTAGAGAGAGCATATCTATGGAACATTCTACTTTGTTATTTGTTTGTTTGGTTTGATTTTTTTTTTTTAATTTTGCAGGGCAGTTGGGCTGTATCATTTCAAAATTAAAATGTGCATACCCACTGACCCAATTTGATTTCTAAATCTCTCTATAGAAATAACACCACAAATGAACAAAGATGCACATAGACAGTCAAACTTCACAGATAATAGTGGAAAACTGGAAACAAGGTCTCAGCTGCCCGTAGTCAACAAGGGAGCTTAACATCAGGGCAGAGACGGCCGGACACGGAAGCGTAGGCGCCTGGGACACACGCAGGGGCCCCAGCGGGCGCTGCTGGGACGCTCAGGATGGGGCGCTGGCCGAGACCAGCTCCATCTGGGGGGAGAGGCCAGCGGGAGAGCGGAGGCCAGCTGAGGAAAACCGGCCCGCAGGTGGTTGTGCGGCTCTAGCGGCAGGACGAGGGTGGTTTCCGACCGGAGGCAGTGAGCGTAGGAGACGGGCGGGAAGGTGAGGTTTGAGATGGACTGAACCTGGGGGTGAAGGAGACAGACATCAGGAAAGGCTCTTAGGTTTCCAGCGTCAGCATCTTGGTGGATGGTGGAGGCGCTGACTGGAGTGAGGGACACAGGCCAGGAGCCGCTGTGCCTGTGGGAAAGGGCCCCGGTGGTGAAGGGGTGGCCGCTCTGGAATACAGAGGGTTTGGTACTTTGTGGGTGCCCGCCAAAGAGACTTTCCTAGACAAAGGAGTGGTCTGAGTCTTTTATAGAGTTATTCAAATATTGATCATCCAATAGCGTAACCATGCAAGATAAAACGACACGGCTGCCTCGGCTGCCGCGGATGTGGAGGGAGGAATGCCTTACTGCACATTGAGGTCGCGCCTGCTCAAGAAGACAGCAGAACTGAGAAAGTGGCTTTGTCACTCAACTAGAAATGGTAGAGTGTGAGTGTGAACCCAGACCTGCCTGATTCCGGGCGCAGCTGCCATGTGAAGGGCACCTTGCAGAATTCTTGAGAGTTCTTCTGTGGAGTTTAAAAGAGAAATCTTGAAAGTAATGAAAAGGTGAGATAACATCCTGCAAATTTCTACTGTGAGATACAGTGGGTGTGTGCTCGCGAGCCTTGCAGGCACTCCGACAGTGTCTTAGAAGATGCACTAGCCAGATAGTCAGATAGGATCAAGCTTCTGTAACGGAATTTTTCCTCCCTGGGAGAGAGTGAAATACAATTCAAGCCAAGTGGAGCCAGAGACTCCCGATTTTACTTCGGTGATGGAAAGACCAGGAAAGATTATTGCTTCCACCTTTACAGCAAGTGAGGAATGTGACAAACTGCAAGCCATGGACTTTTCTTGAACCCACCAAAGAACCTCGGTTGCAGAGCAAAAAAAAAAAAAAAAAAACACAAAACTGAGCACCTGGGGAGAAACAGATGCTTGAGGGAAACAGAGACCCACACAATTTCTTACACCAGCAGCTGTTGCCTGATAGCATATCACTGGTGAGAAAATTCAACTTAAACTGTTAACTAATTGATAGAGGCAACTGTGGGCAAGCAAGAGTGTGACTACAGACATGGGTGGGGTCCCATCCTCTTAGAAACACACATGCATCGTTTGTGGAGCAAATGCAAAAGTGAAACCTAGGACCACAGTGGCACAGAGAATGGAAAGGAGGAGTTGGGAACACGCTGTTGTAAGCCCCCTGCACTATGTAGGAAGTGGTATCACATTATTTGAAGGTGAACTTAAATTTTTTTAAGCATATATTGCAAATATAAGGGCAAACGTTCAAAAAATAAGAGGTATAAATAACCAAGAGAAGAAATGAAGTGGAATCATAACATAGTCAGTTAAACGTAGAGAAGACAGAAAGGGGGAAATAGCAACAACCAAAAAAAAGAAACAAATAGAAAACAGCTAACAAAATAGTAAATTTTCATACAAGTATATCAATAACCATTTTAAATGTAAATGGCCTAAATACAACAGCTAAAAGACAGAGACTGTCAGGTTGGATTTTTTTAAATGTGAGAATTAACCAACTGCTGCCTAAAAGAAATCATTTTAATTATAAAGACATAGATACATTTAAAGTAAAAGATGGAAAATGATATGCCATGCAAACACAAACGATAGGAAGCTGGAGCAGCTATGTGCATTATGTATGCGGCACACTGTAGAACAAGGACTGTCGTCCGAGATAAAGAGGGACAGTGCACCAGGGTAAAGGAGTCAGTTCTCCAAGAAGAGACAATGCTCTGTGTTTACAGCTAACACCACAGCTTCAAAGGACTTGAAGCAAAACACAGATCGATCTGAAAGGAGACATGAAAATCTATAAATATAGTTGGAGATGTCAACACTTCTCCCTCAGTAACAGACATAACAAGGAGTTCAAAGTCAATCAGGATATGGAAAACGTAAGCAACCATTTGACCTAACTGACATTTATAGAACTTTCCACCACCAACAGCAAAACATGTGCTTTCTTCTAAAGTGTGAATGTAAGATTCACCAGGAGAGAGTATACTCTAGACCACAAAATAAACCTTAATAAATTTAAAAGAAGAGAAATTATATAAATCATATTCTCAAAGATTGGATTAAACTAGAAAATCAACAACAGAAATACATATGAAAAAAATCTCTAGATATTTGGAAATTATATAACATACTTCTCAATAAGAGATAGATTTTAAAAAGGAATTCACACACAGACACACACCACTCGCATGCATGCTCACGTACACACCAGCTCATGTGAACACGTTCACACACACCACTCACACACTTACATGCTTGCATGCTCACACACGCCCACCTGCTCATGTGCACACACAGTCACACACGGACACTCCCCCCTCACATCCCTGTGGCCTCCCCTGGTCTCAGCTCTTCCTCCCGCCCCTACCTATGACCAGCTCACTTGCTTGTCCACTTCCTGTGACTGTTGCTCTCGTCCCCCCTCTGGGAGGGACTTTGGCAGTGACTTCGTCTCTCTTATCCGTCTGTGTCCCCAGCACCCAGCACAGTGCTGGTGCCATGGAGGGACTCAGTAATATCTGTGTTTGGATAAGAGAGGGCGAGGGCCAGCAGGGAAAGGGGGTGATGAAGAGGGAAGAGGGGACAACAGACACAGAGCCACACTTGTCTGAGTCCTGGAATCTCTTCTCTCACAGCCGGACCGCAGGCCCCAGGAGGCAGCCTCACCAAGATAAAACTCCACAACTTGGACTCAACAGACAGAACACGGCTCTGCCTTCCCACGGGTACAGTCTTCACAACCAGCCAACAGCGGTTCTGCTCATGAGTTAAGAATGTTTCCATGGTGACCTGGTAAGAAACTCCTCGGACGGTATCCAAGACAGGCCAGCCTTCCCCAGGACTGGGCACCCCAGGGGTCCTTCCCACCCAGGGCACTCGTTTTGGAAGATTCACTTCATGTTCAAGTTGTAGGGAGCGGTGTCTGCTCCCCTTTTAACCTGGAGGAGCTCGCCCTCCCAGACGGATGTCATCAGCGCTCCCTCCCTTGTCACAAGAAAGAACCAATGTGTCCACTGGGTCCCATGAGCCCATTAGCGGCTTCAGACCCATGGAGACAACCTGCAGAGATGCAGAGGAAAGGATGGGTGGCTGGTTTCCAACACTTACTCTCGTGGCACCGGCTTTCGAAATGACAAACAGCCCCCAACATGCTGGGCAAGGGCCCAGGGTGCCTGGTGGAGCACTGCAGACAGACAGACATTTTTCTGCCACAGGTCTAAGATGGGTGCTTCTTGCTGATATTTTGAAATTCACTGTTTAGCTTCTTCATGCTCGAGGCAAAACACGTAACGAGGCAGTGAGGGTGCCTTGTGGGAACAGAGATTGATTCTACCTCCCTGTGGCCTGAAAAGGGCACCCACATAAGCTGTACTGAAATCTGGCAAGGGCACCATCTAAAGAACGTGGATTTATCGAGTAGGAAAGTCCGGGGAGGCGCCCCAGTGCAGCACCGGGTGCAACGCCTTGGACGGTGTCTGGGGAACGGAAGCCACCCCGCTGCCGGCCACACCCACAGTGTGAGGGCTGCAGAGCTCGGGCCTGTCCACAGCACTGCCCACCTTCACGCACCTGCTCTCGGTGACTCCAAAAAGTGTCCCAGAGAGGGTGTCCCTGTCTGCAGCGCACGGACCAGCGGCTGCGGCAAGCCCTGGGCGTGCGTCGGGAGGCAAGGCGATTCAGCTCTCAGGGTGAGGAGCTGGCACAGGCCCAAGGTGCAGAGGCGTCTGGGCTGAATCACAGCACTGAGCAGGCCGCTGAGGCGGCAGCACGGCAGACACTGGGCACACTGGCCAAGCGGGAGGGGCACACCCAGCTCTGGGCTCGCTGAGCCGCGGCTGCACAGCCAGCAACGTGGCCTCAGGCCCTCGAGTCCGTGCCTCCGATCTCAGCCCGCTCTCCTCGCCCTGAACCGCGGAGAGCTGCCTCCTGGGACGAAGGGGAAATGAGACTAGGACCTGCCTGCGCACAGTAGGCCCTCGGGAAAGGTCACCTCTGGTTCCCCGCAGCGACAGGCTCGACGCTCACATCCCATCGAGCACGCAGGCCCCTCTGCAATGCAGCAGGAACAGCACGAATCCGCACGCTCTGGGCTCGGCGGACCCGCTGCTCCCTCAACCAAGAAGCAGCGGCCTGGGTCCCGCTCCGGACGGGCCGCAACGGCTCTCGAGGGGATCTGTGGGACAGCTTTCAACGCTCAAATGCGGACTTAAAGCCCTTAGGAAACCGAGTTTCCCTGAGTCGGTGGTTTCTCCGGAGGCCGGGGCGGGAAGCGCAGCGTGGCAGTTCCGTGGTTCCCCGGAGCTCGGCCAGGGGTCTGGGTCCCCAGGTCCCCTTCACAGCAGCCGCTGGCCCCGCGCATCCTGCAGCTCAGTTCCTCTCTGGAGGCGCAGACGCCTCCTCCCCCTCCCCCATCAAAAGCAGCTGTTTTACTTCTGATTGACTCATTTTTGAGTGAAGCCTCCAGAATCAAGTTGTTTGGAGGGTAATTATTCCTGAGAAATCCCGTGTCCCGTGCCAGCTGTGGCTCTCCACACCCTCTGCCGCCCGGCCGCATTGATCGCTTGACTTTCCCCTCCGTGGCTGGGGTTCTGTGCTGCGTGGATCTCTCAGTTTTGGGGGTTGTGCTCTTTAGGTTTTGGAGCTGTTTTCTGTTTTACTACATTTTTAATACACAGTAGAAGAAAATTCTGTTTTTAAATTAAGCTATTTTAAAATTAAATATCTCAATAAAACATTTTAAAAATATTGCCTGAGTCTATGACAAGATCTATGTTTTAAGGAGAAACCATGAGTCTCGGGTGTTGGAAGAGCACCTTTGAAAACTGGACGTGAGTTCATCGGCCCACAGAGTCTCCTGTGGGGAACAGATTTCACAGCTGTGGGCGTGTTCAATGCATCACCCGAATGCGAAGAAGGCGCCATTGTCCTCTTGAAACCATCTGGGGACAGAGGTTCCATAATCCCACTTGAGTCGTGATGACTCCCAAGTTTCCTTCTGGGTTTCTCAGCTTCTAAACATCCTCGTGGGGGAAGGTCCACTCCGGAGCCAGGACACTTGTCCTACCAGAAACAGGAGCCCCAGGACCAGCACTGCGGTGGGAGTGGGGAGGCGAGTGGGCACCAGAGAGGCCTGATGAAAAAGCGTGGTCAGTCCTCCTGCATGCCCGTGACCCCCAGCACCAGGTCTCTGTGGGGTCACCAACTACAGCTCCCCAGCTACAGTCCTGCCTTACAGAGCCTGGCCCCACCATACGCCCCGAGCCCCTCCACCCCTCCCACTGCAGCAATGGGCCCGGGCTCAGGCAGCAACACCTGATGGGCAAGGAAAGAGGGGAGGGGGGGAGGGGAGGGGAGGGGGGCAGGGGAGGGGGGAGGGGAGGGGAGGGGAGGGGGGCAGGGAGAGGAGGGGAGGGGAGGGGAGGGGAGGAGAGGGGAGGGGGGCAGGGAGAGGAGGGAAGGGGAGGGGAGGGGAGGGGAGGGGAGGGGAGGGGAGGGGAGGGGAGGGGAGGGGAGGGGAGGGGAGGGGAGGGGCCCTTGGGACAGTGAGGAAAGGTCCGTGATTCCTGGCTTCCCTTTCCTGCTCCAAGCCTGGGGTCCAGCGCACCCTCACGTCCCCAGCACTCATCGCTCACCCTAAGCACTTTCCGCGTGTCCTCTGAGTCACAAGCTCTGCCAAGTCCGTCCCCAGAGTGGCCTCCGGAGAAAGGAAGAGTGAGCTCTGGGTTGAGAACCAAGGACCCAGGTCAACGAGGCAGCCACAGCCTGGTGGCCAATGGCACGTGGACGAATTGCAGTTACAGCTACAGCAAAACATTTAGGCAAACGTAGTAAATGCGAAAACAACCCCTTTTCAACACTGGATTAAAATGAGTTTCATCGATCTAGTCATGCAATTATTAACCTGTGAACTCATGTTTTAAAAAATAAATACCTTCCCATGTCTGTCAGCAAAGGAGCCTTTGGGATTCACGGGACTCTGATGCACACAGGATCGGCGCCAAACCCCAGGCTCCCACACGGGGAGTCGGGGCTCCGGGGGAGGAATCGATCTGATTCCTAGAGAGGAAGGAAGTCACGATGGCACTGGAGCCTTGAGCTGCTACCCAGCGGGTGCAGGTCTCTTCTAGAATGTTTAAGAAGAGCATCCATCGAGGGGACAAAAAAGCTCACCTGGGAGGGTCCCAGTGGACCCCGTGACAATGTAATGTCACCGAGAAAGTGAGAACTACAGGAAGTCAGAACTGGTCAATTCAGTGACAACCCACGAGTCCCTGATGCTCCAAGCGGGAAGTTAGCATAAATTCCCGAGGCCTCTGTGAAAGGCTGGGGGTGACGACTGTAGCCCCCCAGAGCACCTGCTGCTTTGCAGGAGATAATACAAGTACAGGATGGGGAGACCTGACAGCCCCGACTCCAGCCCAGTGGCAGAACCTCCCGGTCACCAACGTGGAGTAGGCAGACGTGTGCAGGCGGCCACCACAAGCCTCCCCTTGCGCACTGCTCAGTGACACCAGCCAGTGTGCTCCCTTTACTGCTGAAACCGGTGCCAGCTGGGTTTTTAGTGTGAATCAGATAAAAAGCAAAAAGTAACCAAAAAGCCCAATACTCAATTTGGAAAGCTCACCCCCCTTCTTCTGGGCCAGTGGGGTGCATCCCGAGAGCCTTGGGTTCCTGTTCTGATTCAGATCTGCCCGATGGGTTAGGTGATCTGAGCCTTCACGAACCTTCAGTGTCTCCACCCACAGAGTAGGGGGTCAGGTGGGCAAAGGTGTCGCCACGTTGGTCTGTGGGGGATCGTGGGACATATCCCAGAAAATCTAAATTCTCAGTGTCCCCGCCTCACTCCCACTGACTCTGGTTCTCAGGGGTCACTTCACTTCCCAGATCTTAAAACTGCTGCAAAAACCAAAGCCCGGGTCCTGGAGGAATGTGTGGTGCCTGTGGCCTGTTTCTGCAAGGAGCGCACTTTTAGTCATTTCCATAAAACCTGATGTAATTCTTCAGGTTTTAAACCACCCGTAAGCGCTCCCTCTCTCGGTTGCTTGCTGGCGAGCTGACTTTCATCCTCCTGGGAGCGTGGGGGCTCAGCTGTGTTTCTAGTAGACACTTAGGAACTGAGACTCTGAAGGCTCGAACTGGATAATGCATGGAGAACGCTCCTGTAAACTGAGCTGGTTCCGGTCCCCATCACATGCATACACAAAATCGCAGCCATCATGGGTATTCAGAGGACTGCCATGGGTGTGGAGCTCTGAAAACACCCTGGTGCTTGGCTGCCACCCCGCACCACAAGGTCAGAACGCCCTGGGATGGTCTAGGGGTGGGTGACTGTTAGAAACCCTCCAACTGGCCTCAGCAAGCTGAAGTTACACAGGTGCCCTGGGGTTAATTTTGGTGCTAGAGGTCTGGGTGTTAAGTAACGATGAATCTCGTCCAACCCTTTGACTGCTCCGGAGAAAGCCTCAGTGCATCACAGCAGGTCCTAAACATGTGAGCTAGTGTCCCCTTCAGCAGCTGGGCCTCCAGCTCGGAGCCTGGGGAGGTAATGGTATCTTTTTCAAATTTAATGTTTTTCTGGTTCCCTCAGGCTCCCATTGGCTGCCAGACTCACAAAGTTAGAAGGGGCAGAGCTAAGATTCAAGCCTTGGTCTGTCTGGCTCCAAAGACATTTACATCTTTACAGAAGTAAAAACTGGTACAAAGTTATAAGTGACAGGGCTTGAGGGATGTACATCGTGTGGCCTGGGGAAGTGAGGAAGGGTCCGTTCATCAAGGAGACGTCTATGGAGGTGAGTCTTGATGACGGAGTGTTGAGGAGCAAGGGATGTATCTTTGAAGAAGACCAGAAAGTGACGTTTGAAAGGACCAAGGGGAAGTACGAGGCAGGGCTGGAAGGCAGAGTGGAGGGATGCGTCCCAGCCAGGGGTGAGCTACATGAGCCACGGAAGCACCTCCTGCGACAGGCGAGGACTGTGACGTTATCCAGAGGGGACTATGCCAAAGAGAGGTTTTCTGGAAAGAAGTTGTATGAGCCTGGCTTCTCCAGAAACACAACCAGGAGGATGCGTTATCAGTTTTGGAGTCCAGGTCTGGCTCGAGGTTCGAGGTCACTGGCCATGCAGACCTGAGAGGGAGTTTGTTTCCACTTCTCCCTACACGGGGTGCAGCCCTCCGGGGGCCCAACTTTAAGCGGGAGAAACTCCGACTGACTTAGCACCTTGGACAGATCCAGCCTTGCTTTCCTGCCCTGCAGCCCGAGGCTCTAACCGAGCAGCTCCGCTGTACTTGGCTGCAGATGCCCTGCAGGCAGGACCAGCTTCTCGCCTCACCCCTCGGGCTCCCCGGAATAATCAGGTGTGGGCCTCCAAGGATAATTGACTTTCTTGCCAGCACGTCATGCATTTTAAAGGTTTCCTCCCCAGCATTTTGGGTTGGTTTCGGCTGTGGCGTTTGTTATACCTAGCCCTCCTTTCTGCTTAGAAGGCATTCTTTTTAATAGCTGCATAAAATTCAACATTATAAATGTCCCACTTTTTAATCATTGATGGATGGACAGTCAGCTTGTTTCTGGACGGTTCTGTTACTGACTCGTCTCGTGCCTGGGGGCTCTCATTTCTGTTCGGCCTACGGGAACAGCAGTGTCCGTAGGTGTGCTGCGTTTGTAGATACACAGAGACTCACAAACATACCTGCCACATTTCAGCGTGCGCGTTCGCCCCTGGTTTCGCAGTGAGCACATCTACACACAGACACAGTCACTGATCTATGTACTCAGAGCACATACTGGTTTAGGGAGCCTCTTGACCCTCACAGCCAGCAGGACTCTTCATCACCCGACCTTTGAGCGTGCAAGCCCTAAAGACAACGCATCCTCCTACGCACGATCGCATCACTACCGCACACGGAGTGCAGCAGGGACAGGGCCCTAGTACCTAAAACGCTGCTCGTATGCAAATTTCTCCAATTGTCCCAACAAGACCTTTTACGGCTGCTTTATTTTTTAATCCAGGAAGAAATCCAGGATCAGTTAGGATCACATACAGCCGTGAGTTGCGAAATCCCCTTAATCCCCTTTTAATCGGGACCAGCTCCCAACTTGACTTTCATGTGGGTCTTGCTGCGCTGATTGCTCGCTGAGTGTGAGCGGTTATTTGGAGCCTCTCCCTCAGATGCGTTTGTCCGATCGTTCCCTCGTGACCTCACTCAGGAGAATCCTTTTTGGAAAATTCCCTCCCTGTGCGTCCCATCAGAGGTCCGTGGTCCATCATGGTAAGTGGCAGCATTTGTTTAAGGCGCGTCTGCCAGTCTTTGTTTTGCTAAGTGATCCTTTGCCGGAGTAACTAATAAGTGACCGGCTGTGAGGCAGGGTGGAGACCTCTCCCCAACAGTCCTGCGCCCAGCGGCTGCAGCGCCCATTGCTGATTCTCGCCTGGGTCGGCAATGACAATGGTGGCTGGAAAGGCAGAATGGGCGCTCGAGTCCCATCTCAGACATCTGACCTCCTTACTCTCCTTCCACTCATGCGCCCCCCCCCCCCCCACTGGGCAGAGGTCTCCTGCTTCCCCAGGACGCCCTCAGTAAGTGTTCACGAACACAGCAGGGGACTGAAATTCTTTATGCACGTATGCGTGTCTTGGGCCTTTAAGAAATGACTTCCACATGCTGAATTCCAAATGCATGAAATCACGCTGCCTTTATTTAGTCTAAGACGATTTTCTTTGCATTGCCCAAAAATATCTCCTTAATTTGGGAATTGGGGTTTTGGAAACAAACCTCCTCTCCCTCCCCTTATTCCCTTCAGGACTGAATACATGTAATTCACATCCTCTCGACCTTCCGTTTGGAAAATGAGTCATCCTCTGGGCCTGTCTTCCGGGGAAGTTTTCTCTGCTCCATCTCAGAGCGACTGCTCGGTGGGTCCCTGAGCCATGCTGACCGGCACCAGACGGCTTCCAGGTGTCCAGACCACCACCTTGCCAGATGCCTGGAGACACAGAAGACAAAGGCTTGGTGAGTATAGAGTGGAAGGTGTTGTCTTAAAAAGAGATCACAGGAAGGCTGCCAGATTAGACCAAGAAAGGCTTCTAGTTAAATCTGAATGTCAGATAAGTGAGTTTTAGCATATGCATGTCCCATGCAAATTTTTTTTGTAGTAGTATGTCCCAAATACTGCATGGAGCACATACTTATACTAGAAAATAATTGCTTGTTTTTCCAAAATTCATATTTAGTGGAGTGCTTTGTATTTATGGGACAACCTGAGGACATAGCGTGTCTTACCTAAGCTGAGCTCTGCAGAGACCAAATGCTCTTGCCCAGTGAGGGGCACAGCAAATGTTATTAACTGCATTGAAAGGAAGATATTTAACCAAAATCACAACACTACCAGGTGGCAAAACACTTTACCAAACTCAGGCCTTTGGCCTTTTATTTTACCATTGTCCATGGCTTTCCTGGTGGGACAAGTGACCTTCCCACAGAGGAAGGTGCCTTGTACCTGCTTCCCATGGTTTCTCATCAGGGCACCTTTCCCTTGGGGAGGCACCTTGTCCCATCCTGAGTCATGAGCTCAGGTGAGACTGATCCCAGTCCCAGGGATGGAGAGTCTACAGAGCATGACCACCCCACGCCCACCCCCAGCCAGTTATTAGCTCATTGCACAGACCTAAGACAGGCCAGTGAGACACACTTACAGGTCTTTGGCTGAAAATTACTGGGAAAGAAATTCTCTTTTTACTGGGTTTCCAATTTGGAAGCCTGGAGTACTTGACACCAGAGGGGAAACCGTGCCTGAGAATTAAGCCACACTAAGGCAGAGAGGGCGGGGGGAGAAAACCCTGGCAAAGTAACTTGAGCACCTGGGTCCAGCCATGCCTGAGGCCCAGTGGCCCTGGACCTCTCAGTTATATATGAACCTATGCATTTCCTTTTTTGCTCAACTCAGGTTTAGTTGGATCGCTGCCACTTTCCAAGAAAAGGGTCCTAAATACCTACTTTCACATTTAAAGTCAATCCTTTGAAATCTGTCCTGGCCAGAAATTTGACAATTATTTCTGCTATGTTCTAGGCAATGTTGTGAGCACAAAGACCCAGCACGAACAAGGTAAGCATGTCCCCTACCCTCACAGAGCTGATTTTAATAGTCACACAGTTGCCCAGAGCACCATAACCAGGCCGTGCTGCTCAGTCTGAGATGAAGTTCAGGAGGCTGTGCTCTGATCCCACCAAAGATGCAAATCCCAAACAGCCAATTCTTCGGGTGGCATCAGCCCTCCTCTCATGAGGGCCGTGCACACAGCCACGTGGTTTGTTGGAGAAAACCCAACCGTGTTTTCTGTGCTCCCCTTAAAGTACCTGCCGTCTCCCAGCGTCACCCTGGGATCCGCCCATTCTCCAGCTGCCTGGGAGAGAACAATCCTGTTAAATACATCAACACTAGTACTGAGACCCCAGAAGTCGATGAGTCCTATCTGTTCCCCAGATTTACATTCCAAAATGAAAGTCAATAAAAACTAATTAGATGTTTACCTCATTTCCTTGGTAATGACCCTTACTTGCCACTAACTGTCAAAGTGAATCGGCATGCAGGCACCGCCTCCCCGGGCTGATCAATTCCTGCTCACACAGAGTGACATCGCCTGGGCCGGGGCTCTGTGCACATGCGCGGAGGGTCATCTCTGCGGGAGGAGGGCCCGCAGCCAGGACTCGGGTATGAACAACCATTCACGGGAGTGAGCGTTAGGCACCCCATTCCCCAGCGTCATTTTAAAATGGGCTCTATGACATAGTGCCGGGATGTTACGTGAAGTAATCGATGTTAAGTGATGCTGACTTCAGCCTCCTCAAACAACCTGGAAAGCGGGCACCAGTAAACAAGTGCCCGCGGTCATCACCATGATGTCGTTATTACAGACGCGCCGGTGCTGAGGACCAAATTCGTAAACTGGGCTCCACGCACGTAGTGCCACCAAGGGGGTACAAGACCGAAAGTGAACAGGTCTGAAATACCTCGGGCGAGAGAGAACTCACATCTCTTCCTGGTGATAACGCAGGAACAGCCAGGTGAGGCATCAGTGGAGGACCGCCACCCCCAGCGCTGGTGGCACTCCTCTGCCTGCCTTAGCCTCGTGCGTCGTTGAGAAACAAGGAGGCGGCTGGTCAGCACAACTCAGTACGTTAACTTGTCAACCTTCCCCCCAAGGGCGGGAATCTGCAGAAAAACACAGTGGACAGCTCAGCAATACCTCGGTTCCCATGTCCGAAGGGCAAATTTTACAACTGAAGCTACAATGCTGTCTAGTGACACACTGAGATCCCTGCTCGCCTCTCATCCTATCGTCAGAACAATGTCCTGCCCAAAGACGTGCACATGCTAACTGCCTGGACCTGCGACTACGTCAGACTACTCAGCAAGGACGATTGGGTTACAAACGGAGTGGAGGTCGGCAACCAGCTGACCTTCAGACAGGGACCTTATCCTGCGTGATCCAGGCGGCCTCGGGGCAATCACAGTGATCCTTCGGGGGGGGGAGGGGGGCCAGCAGAAGACAGAGGTCAGAGTCAGAGAAAGACCTGGCACCACAGAAGCAGGGCGGGGTGCAACGAGGCGAAGGCCCAGCGCCCCACGGCCTGCTTCGAGGACGGAGGAAGGGACCACGTGCCGAGGAATGCAGGTGGCGTCTGGGAGCTGGAAGCGTCGTGAAAACAGACCCCCACCAGCACCTCGGGAAGGAATGCAGCCCGCACGACACCTGGGTTTAGCCCAGTAAGAGCCGGTCGGAGTTCTCGCCCACACAAGCGCGTGGTCACAGTTTCGTAAGCCGCTGAGTCCCTGGTACTAGGCTATGCTTTGGAATATGTCCGTGCACGTCGCAGGCGCACTGGGGGAGTCAGCACCCCCCGAGGGAGACTCCCTCCGTCCATGGCCAGCTCCTTCCATGGCCTGTGGGACTCGGCTGCTTCGACACCGATATTCCATTAGGAGAGGAGAGAGACATTTAGGAAAGAGAAACAAGCTGACAGACAAGTGGCCAAGGTCACGAGACCCCAGGAATAGGGAGGAGAGGCCGGCGTGCCCAGGTGCCCCACGTCTCGTCTGTCAGCTCCCTCTCCTCACCTGCCTGGATGTGAGCGAAGATCCCTCCACTTTGGAGCTGAGGGAATGGGTAATTAGCTGGTTAAATACAAATTCAGAGCCCTTCCTGCAGAGCAGGATTTGAATGCAGCTGGGATTTGGTTCCCAGGGGGAATCCTGCTCAGGCTCCCGCAATGCCTAGGGCTCCACTGACTTCCAGCCAACTTCCATTAGAGGTCATTGAAAGATTGGTCTTCTGTGTGCACAGCTTCACCTGCAGGTGCGGTCTGCTTCTTGCCTTCTCCCCGTTCAGGGGCCTTCCCAAAAGGAATTCTGAATTACATCCAAAATCAGTGAACAGAAGAATTAGCAGGAGACAGCCTCCTCCCTTCGCCCGGCGCGAGGGCTTGGGGTTAGTAATAGTGTAAGGCGGAGCGGGGCGCTCAGTTATTAAACCTACCTCATGCCACCGAAGTGCGAGCCACTGATCGTCCATGGACTGCGCACCGCGGCTCACTGGGGGCTTTGGCCGAGCCTTGTGCGCACGCGGTCGCGCCCGGGAAGAAAGGCAACAGTAGTCTTGGCATGTGAGAGCGTCTCTCCTGCTCCGGCAATTGCTTATTCTGTTGCAGACTGAAGAGACAGCGGGGCCTGCTGGGCATGTCCGCAGACCTTCCCGGGATGCTGGGTGTTCCGTGCCTGCCCACCCACGGTGGCAGCTGCTGGCGACGTGGCGGTTGAGCACACGCAGTGTGGCTAGTGCGGCTCAGAAACTGAACATTCAAGTTTAGTTCGTTTTAATTGATTTCAATGTAAAGGCCCACATCAGGCCAGTGGCTCTTGTATTGGGACTGAAGGAACGTGTGTGAAGTTAAAACGTGTCTGTGACCCTCTAGTGGCCACCGGCCTTGGAACAGTCAGCTCTGTGGATGGACTCATCCCGACCTCCAGGATCAGGAAATATAATCCTTCCCGGAAAGCTGTGCTCACTCATCCATCATCCTGTCATTTTCTTAAAAAGCCTTTTATTCTGCACGTCTTGTTCTATTTCTTCGGTTACCGTACCTGTCGATTCGCATCACACATGGCCCCTCAGCTGAGATACATGCTCTGGGGTGGCCCACGCACGGTGCGTCTTTATTACACACACAGAGCTGGTACACGGGAGGGTGATACAGCCGCCGATTAAAACCGTGCCTTCCAAAACGCCCCCGAACTTCTGGGAGTTCACAAACCTCAGACAGACAGACGTCATGTTGAGTAAGGACCCGGGGCCTGGGGGGCTTTATCTCAGGTCTCCGTCGGGAATCGGGTGAAGAACGGGCCCATCGCCACTGTCACGTCCCTCTGATGAAGACCCCAGACTCCCATTTTTCAGCTTTGCGCTGGCGGTCACAATACCTCCTGACGCCTCAGACCGTGATCCAGGCTGAATGACATTTTTAAATGAGGAAAACGAGATTTATAGATTTACTTGCCAGTTTCCCATTTTGATCCTCACACGAAGAAGTACGCATCTGACAAGCGTTATTTAGGATGCTACCTGATGGGGCTTCCCAGGAACACGACCGTCCAGCTCCCCCAGCCCAGCTCCGGGGCCACCAGAATCGGCTGCCATCCCTTCCATCAAATACTCTCTTTCCCCCGAGAGCCCGCATTCCAGTCCACACCGGCTGTGGAGCTATTTCATCCATCACCGGGGACCCAAGGTCCTGCCCAAAGAGATCTCTCAAAGCCCTGCCGGAGCACAGCCCAGGCCTTGTGGCTCCTGAGTCAGTCAGAGGGCGCGGGACAAACACCACACACCTGCTACACGTGCTCCCGAGGGTTTCCGAAGATGACCTGAGGCCTCGGTGGGAAGGGAGGCGGCTCCTACGAACTGTTGGCAGGAATGAGCCAGCCCTGATCACTCCCAAGGAAAGACAAAGAAACAAGGGCCAACCTGCACTTTTCCCAGCCGCATGCACTTAGGACCGAGACTTCCCAAAGTGTGTTCCTCGGCGCACTGCTATAATCGGTGGGGTTTTCACATACAAGCCAAAATGCTCTGGCTTCAGCCACATTAAGGGGGGTTCTTTGGGAGATGAGCAGTGGCCTCAATGCTGGCTATACACTAGAATTACCTGGGAAGCTTTTTGTAAATGCCAAGATCACAGGAAGCAGGTGAATCTTTTTGGAGGTGAGCCAGTGGGAATCAGACTTTTTAAATCTGCTTAGGGGATTTTAACATGCAGCAGGGCTGGACACCACTGGCTGGGGAGTCTGGAAAATTCCCAGTGGGAGTGGCTGGGGAAGTCCCCAAAAGCCACGGGGTGGTCGCATGGACAGGACCCACCACCTCAGCCACGGCCTGAGGGCCAGAATCCCTAGACAGCGGGGGGTGGCTGCTCAGGACGCTGCAGGCTCTCGGAAAGCTCGGCGAGAAGGGAGGCAGCTGCCCTCGGCCTGCTGGCTCCTGCCCAGCACCACACAGCCCGGCAAGGTCTGCTCCCCAGAAGGAAGCTGGGGTCAGGCTAGGAAGGCACATGGATGCCGGGCCTCAAAATGACCCCACAGTCAACGTCTCTGGATGTTCACAGGTGCATGTTATGGGGCGAAAATGACGTATATTAGTTAAATGTCTGTGGGTTAAAGAAATTATGCAACCTCTTTGAATGTGAGAAGAGAGCGTATCACATTTTTCCAAAGTATTTTTATAACCACAAGGCACTCACCCATTTTTTTCTTTAACTTGCCAACTTAATAATTTTAAAGACTACAAGTCAGTGGCATCCAGTGCATCTCGACATTGTCCCCATCACCTCCATTGAGTTCTAGAGCATGTTCATCACCCCAAAGGGAGATTCGCACCCAGGAAGCAGTCACAGCCCTGTTCAGGACCCATCAGATGGGTGCCCTCCCACCCCACGGGTCTGATCCGAGGGCGCCCCCTGCAGCCTTTTGTGGACAAGCACTGTGGGGTCTGTCCACACTGGAGAATTCTTCACCCACCTTTTATCAAGAGGAGACTCCTGCTGGGTTTGGGTGCCTGACATTCACTTTTCCAAAGCTGGAGGTAGGACAACAGACCAAGCACGTTGTACATGGCTGTGTGCAGAGGCAGGGTCCGTGTGTCCCTCGTCCCCATAGCCCTGATGTCCCTAACAGTTCCCTTGTGGCCAGTGGGCTGGCCTGGGCCGTGTCCTCTCCTGGAACCCCCTGACCTCGCCAGGCAGGCCAGGAGTGGGTGAGGCTGGTCCCAGGAGAAGGGTCAGGCACCGGTGTAGATGTGTTCTGCAGATAGAAAGGCCTCCGTGGGGCCCAGAGACCTCAGGACCTTTGTGTCTCTGTCACCATGACAGTAGATATAGCTGGTACTATGCCCAGGAGCCACAAGCTCAGCAAAGAGATTTCCTGGACTCACTTAACCCTATGGGAGAGCTTCGAGCACATGTGCAGGTCACAAAGGTCTCTGTTGTCCTGTCTTGCCAGGAGAGCCCGGGCCACACGCCACTGGTGAGCTCTTCGCGCCTGCCTGGTCTGAACGGAGCTGGGCTGTGAGTGTAAACACTGCGTTCAGACTTCCCATGAGAAAAAGCACATAAAAGGCCTACTTGATAATATTTATATTGATTATATGTTGAAATGATAATGTTTTGTGTTTATTGGGTTAAATAAAATATATTTAAGTCAATTCGACCTGTTCTTTTCAGTGCTAAAGCATTTTAAATGACACGTGTAGCTCCCATCACTTGGACACCCTGTTGAAAGGTGGGACTTGCACACAGGTGAGCAGGAGGCGGGCAGCGAGGAGGTGGGAGGGGCCTCAGCCTTGGGTCCGGCTGGGCGTTAGCGCTCAGGAGCTGTGCATCCTGAGACGAGCCACTTAATCACTCCTGAGCCTCGCCTCTCAGTGGGATGATGACTCCTCGCAGGGCTGGGATGTGACGGGACCCTCCGTGCTGGTGGCCTGAGTGGGGCTGGCCCACACCATTGCCATGCTGCCACTGTGGCTTCTACTGCCGAAGAACCAGGAGTGACAGGGACGGAGGGGAGCCAGAGTGTCCCTGCCTGGAGTCCCAACCTGATTCCATCCTTCAGGAGTAAAGTGCAACTCTGGTTGGCCAGACTATTGTTAGAGCGTGTGCCATGGGCTCAGTCCCGCACAAGACACCAGGAGCCCCAGGGGCCCATCAGGAGGTCCAGGCACTGAGGAGTGTCAGCCACACCCCCCGGGCTGTGGCCAGGACAGTGGACATCCCCCTGGGCTCCTTTGCCTCTTGAACTTAGTGGGTGACCCTGTCTAACTTCGAAGTCAGTGCCCCGTGTTTGGGGCACAGGCAGGTCAGGGAGAATGTGCGGGAACTCGTGCCCGCTGCCCAGGGCTGAGCTCGTGGGGGTGTGGAGGGAGGCGGCTGCTCATCAGGCCTCGGGGGCCTCACCTAGGAGGTGGGATGCCTCCCCTCACGGCTGGTGGAAGGTTAGTGACGTCAGTGAACTCACGGGTGCCAGGAGGCGAGTGTGTGTGTCCCTCTGATTACTGACACACCCTTCACACCAACACCAGATCTAACACTGAGTGAGTGCTAAACAAGTATGAGAACAGTCAGCAAGCCAGACCTCCCCCAGGATTTTAAGCTGTTAGAGCAAAAACAATAGATTAATGAGGGAATGTGTCTGTGTGTCTGCATGTGTATCTAAATGTCTGTGTGTCTGTGTGCATGTCTCTGAGGGGGAGAGGGGATGCATTACTGTGTACATGCATGTGTGTACGTGTGCGTGCGTGTAGATGTGTGCATGTGCGTAGGTGCATGCATGAGAGAGAACCATGGAGGACCATTCTCCACACTCTGCAGGGCCAGGCCTTCCCATGCCCTTTCACCTTACACTCCCAGAACCTACTGTGCTCTTGGGATAAGGGTGGGGACAGTGACTGAAAACAGACTCGGCTACGAGAGGCGGAGCCATGGTCATGAAGTGGAGATGAGGCCATCAGTGTCCCACCCCGAAGAATCACCTGGGCTTCAGGGCAGCCTGAACCCACACCTCCGGGCACGGCCCAGGGACCTTCACCAGACGGTTCCCACCTGGGGAAACGCTGACTACTCGGGCAGTAGGGCCAGACCGCCCACAATCAGACCCCGCCCGGCCCCACCCTGCCCACGGCAGCCGCCCCCTTTCCCACGCCCCCTCTTCCCACGCTCACCTTCAAGGCAAGCCAGGGGCCCAGAGGAGATGGGGTCCATGCCCACACCTTCCCCACCCCCCTGCCCACCCCTCACAGGCACGTGCTGTTTATTGCTCAACACGCCTGGACGCGAGCGTCAGTGTCAGTTTAAAAATCTATCTCGCACACACTCAGAGCAACTAAATCACATCAACCCACAATTGCCTCAAAGGAAGTTAACATCCTGACCAAATCCCTGCTCCCAGCCTCCACGCTAACCAGCTCTGCCGCACTTAACCTACTCCCCGGGTCAGGTAAGTGAGCAAGCCAGTGGTCCCTCAGGGGGCTCTCTGAGCTGGGCCTGCAAAGTCCCCATCACCGTGTGGCTCTGGGTTTCAATTTATGGCAGAGGTCAACTGCCCCTCCCAAACAGTGGCAGAGCAGCAAGAGCTTTTGAATGGGCTGGCCGATGGCTTTAGGATATTGTCTATTCGGAATGTGAAAGATGTACAAAGTGTTTGGGGAGCATTTAAAACAGAGGCAATATTTTTATAGCTAGAAATTGGAAAACACTGAAATAGAAGAGAAACTTCGGTTGGGAAGGGCGTTGGGAGGCTTGTGCAGGAAACTCCAGGCAGCTGTGGCTCTATGGTTGGCAGAATCATGGCCCCAAAATGTGCTCCCCTCCTAATGCCCCGAACCTCTGAATAGCCCCTCATGTGGCAAAAGGGACATGGCAGATGTGATGAAGTTTACGCACCCTGAGGTGGGAGATTGCCTGGATAACCCAGGTGAACCCAGTGCCATCAGACCTTTCCCGGCTGTGGTCAGAGAGGTGCAAAGACAGAGAGAATGTCGGACAGATGGACTTGACAGAGACTTGAGCCAACGCTGCTGGTTTGAACATGGAGAAGGGGCCACAAACCAAGGCATGCAGGCACCTCTGGAGGCCAGAGCAGCAAGGAAAGGGCTGCACTCGGGAGCCGCCAGGTTAAAGCTATTCCACCTCTAACTGCAGCTGATGGTATTTTGATGCCTGGGTTTCAACTTTCATTCACTGCAGAAGCATTGTGAGCCCCTGGGCTCGTTTGGGACCCGGAGGAGACTGGAGCCCTGCCGAGTCCATGCAGGGGTCTGGCAGGGGCTTCGCCGATGGAATGGGCATGAATACACAGAGGAACCAGAGGAGACACCTGGCCTGGGCCCTAGCCTGGCCTGGCCCCTAACCTGGCCTGGCCTCTAACCTGGCCTGGCCCCTAACCTGGCCTGGCCTCTAACCTGGCCTGGCCTCTAGCCTGATCTGGCCTCTAACCTGGCCTGGCCCCTAGCCTGGCCTGGCCTCTAACCTGGCCTGGCCCCTAACCTGGCCTGGCCTCTAACCTGGCCTGGCCTCTAGCCTGATCTGGCCTCTAACCTGGCCTGGCCCCTAGCCTGGCCTGGCCTCTAACCTGGCCTGGCCCCTAGCCTGGCCTGGCCTCTAGCCTGGCCTGGCCTCTAACCTGGCCTGGCCTCTAGCCTGGCCTGGCCTCTAACCTGGCCTGGCCTCTAGCCTGGCCTGGCCTCTAACCTGGCCTGGCCTCTAGCCTGGCCTGGCCTCTAACCTGGCCTGGCCCCTAGCCTGGCCTGGCCTCTAGCCTGGGGTCAGCCCTCTGTGGCCTCTGGACAAGGCTGGAGGCTGGTTTGGTCTGTAACCCAGAAGGAAAGGTGTTTCATCCCACATGCCTGAGCTCTTTGAAATGTGAACTGTCCTGTTTTCTTACTTCGCGGAGGGAGATGAAGCCAAAGCCTTTGTTCATCTGCACAGTCTTAGTACATTATGTGCCCTTCACTGTTAGTGCAAGTCAATTCCTTCCTCTTCTCAAGCTCCCTGCAACCCCCACCCTGGGCCTCCCTTGACGTCTTCATTTCCTCTGGGAGTGCACTCTGCCATCCCTCCTTGCTGGATGGCCCACTGGAGGACCAATGTCACTGCTGGTGGAACCTCTGAGCCCCCGCCTGTGTGGCTGCTCCGCCACACCCAGCCACAGAGGCCGAGCTGCAGACACCGCCACTTAGTGGCTAAGAGCCACAGCTGCACCCAGTGCCAGGTCTCCAGGTCAGTTTTGGTGACTGGGGGAAAGGTGTTTTTTTTTAAAGTCACCTTTTCATTTTGACCCTAGAGCTCTCTGTGGATCCGAGCTATGTTGGAATTTGCAGACAGTAGCAAACTATGAACAAAAGGGAATTAAATAATCCATACACATGGTATTGATGAATTCAACAGAGCCACATGAAATGCTGAAGTGGTCTAGAGGTTTAGCCTAGATACATGGATTCTTCCATTAAGGATGTCTTTGCAGGGGCGTGGTGAGAAACCTGGACATTGAAGGCTGCCATTTGGGGTAGTGTGGGGAATGTCCCTTGTCATGGGGACTGGGACTCACCTTTGCCTCCTCAAGCCCACCCCAGCAGCTTCAGAGCCAGTTGCCCAAGTATGAGGTGTTCTGATGGACCTGGAGCGGTCAGTTGTGGGCAGATGGCAGCTGCCACCCTTCTCACGAGGGGCCGGGACACTGTCCTTTCTTCTGTGTTTGGTTTCACCATCACACTGACTTTTTTAGCTCAAGGTCTTGTTTCTCATAATGTCAGGCTCCTGCTCCCATGGTGGCTCACTTCTGCTTCCTTCTCAGCTCATCACTTGTCCATGCCCACCATGTATCCTACCGGTTTCCGAACCACTGGCCACTGACACTGGCCATGGCCTCCATTCCAGACCCTGAAGAGAGACCATGCTGCTCCTGGTCATGGAGAGTGTCCCCACAGGTCACATATCCATGACGGTCTACTCAGCTGAGGCCAGGGAGGGTTGACCCCTTATGTTCTCACCAAGCCACTGCAGACCCCTCCCAGCCCTGGCCACTTCATCTGCCCTGGATGCTCCTGAGTCTTCCTCAGGGGCCTTCCAACCCCTCACCACGCAGACATCTCCTCCGGAGTCTGTCTCCTTCCTCTCTCATGTGTCCCCCTGGAAACCATCTGGTGTGCTGGCCCCATGTCTGTGCGTGTCTCCTCCACCACAGGTAAGCTCCAGGTGAGCCAGACCCTGGTCTCATCTTCTGTTCCCTGCATGCCAGGCCCGTGGCAGGCACAACAAGCCTGTGTTAAACTGGGCAGAGGTAACTCTCCCAAAGAGTGTGCTTGTCACTGATTGACGCCTGTGCTCTTGAAGGAACAGCTACTTTCCTCTGGGCTGGGCACTGTCCCATCACCCTTGGCTTTAGCTGGAGGTTAGGAAGTTTTTCTGATTCTAGTCACTACTGCCCACTGAGAACAATACCCCAATGTGGGTGCTGTTCACCAGAGTTGCTCAGCAAGGTTGGCATTTGGGGCCGAATGAGTCTTTGTAGTGGGACCATCTTGTGCAGCACTTCTGGCCTCTACCCATGAGATACCAGTAGCAACCTCCCTCTCCAACCCACCCTTGCACCAGCTGTGACAGCAAAAATGCCTCCAGACTTTGTCAAATGTCCCCTAGGGCAAACTCCTCACTGCCTCATCCGTGTCAAAGTCTCCACTCCTCACCGTCTGCCTGCAAACAGAGAAAGTTATCATTCTCTCTCTACAGAGAAGGAAGCTGAACTCGGAGAGGTTAAGTCACTTGTTCTAGGTCAGACAGCTAGTAAACCAGGGAGCAGGGAGTGAACGCATGCATCAGCCTCTCTGGAAGTCTCCAGAAAAGCATCTACCTCTCTCCACTTTTGTTGACAACACTTTTGTTGGTTCTCAATGTCTCAACTGCAGGTACTAGGATTGGTCACACCCAGTCCAATTGTACCAAATCTAGATGGAAAGTTATCCCTCCAACCTGAGAGAGGCTCTGGCTCGGTGGGCAGAGATTAATGCATGAGCAGAGGAGCACACAGTGTCTGGTGGGTGGGACTGGAGCTTGACGCCTGCCCTGCACCTAGAACTTACTTCTCACCTCATCAGAGGGCAAAGTGAACCTTTGAGTTCTCACTGTGGGGGAGGGGAGCTGCACATCGACTCCCCCATCAGTGAGACCCTCATTCCTCATTAGTTTGGAGGCAAGTGTTAGCAGCCCCCAGACAAGGGTGGAGCAAGCTAGGCAGCTAAGTATGCTCACCCTCTCAGCCTGAGAGAAAGGGCTTCCTCACATTTGTACCCTGGGCGCCTTCTGGGCCTCTCTCAGTTCTATTCCTGATTTTCAGTCTTGTGCTCATGACCCTTAGATTAATACTCATCTGAACTGCCATACTGGAGCTCCTGATATCTCCCATGCCACCCCAAATCTTTTCCAGGTGTGTTCAAGAAGAGTATGTAACCCCAAGGCAACCCTTCCAAGGATAAAGTCTCGTCCTCCAAAAGACCTTCTCAAGGGAGGCTGGGCCTGGAGTGAGCAGTCAAAATCAGGCCAACCCAAGTTAATCCAAATCAACCTAGGTCAACCCAGGTCAACCCAACTTAACTCAGGCCAACCCAGGCTAATCCAAGTCAACCTAGATCAACCTAGGTCAATCCAGCTAAACCAGGTCAACCCAGGTCAACCCAAGTCAACTCAGGCCAATCCAGGTCAACCTAGTCTAACCCTAGTCAACTCAGGCCAACCCAGGTCAACCCAAGTCAACTCTAGTCAACCCAAGCTAATTCAAGTCAACCTAGTTCTACCTAGGTCAACCCAGGCTAAACCAGGTCACCCAAGTCAACCCAAGTCAGCTCAGGCCAATGCAGATCAACCCAAGTCAACCTGGGTCAACCCAGGTCAACCCAGGCCACACCCAGGCCACCCGCAGGCCAATTCAGCTCAATTTACTCTGACAGGGCTTCAGCAACAATGCCATCAGTTGAATAGGCCCTGAGTTCTAAAGACAGTGGAAGCTGAAGGTTTGGCCCAAATCTATCCTGTCTGAGGGTCTTTGAACACTTGTAAAAGGCACATCTTCCCCCAATTAAATGCTGCCCATTAAAGGGTCTGACAGAGATCAGCATCCAGTAGCTGCCAAAACAAAGGCCCTGCCAGGCACGGCGCCCTCAGCTCAATTGTTTGACAGCAAGTTGTGCCTCCAAATCATTACACTGCCAGCTACTTGACATGACTGAGCACTGTTTTATTTCAATAATTATAAGGCATCTTGGCCTCTGACAAATAAATGGGAAGCCTTCCACATGTGGGCAGAGCCGGTACTGGGGGTAGCTTCGCCCTCCTGCCCAGCTTCTGTTCTCCCTAATTTGTGTTTGCGTGGAGCCGTGGGAAACCCAGAGGTTGGCTGACTTACTCCTCACTTCCCTCCCTGTCAATCTCCACAAGGTTTTACATTATTGGATATGAGTTGCAGTGAATTACTCAGGTTTCATATTTCAAGGAATGGGGGGGAAATGCCTATGGAGAGCACAGAACTCGTGTGTGTGTGTGTGTGTGTGTGTGTGTGTGTGTGCGCGCGTGTGTGTGTGTTTTAAGAAAACACACATCCCCACTTCTGCTTCCTGTAAAGAGTATTCTGTGGATCTCTGTGCATGGCAAGCACAGAGCACCAGGAGGGCGGGAGCCCTCTCTGCACAAGCTCATGGGAAGGGCATCACTCGTAAGCAACAGTAATAGTGATAACAGTACCCACTCCCAGAGCTGTGGGATGCATATTTACAAAGTACGCAGGAAAGGCCAGGGTCAGATGGGACAATCCCCTGCTTACTCAGCCATGGACAGGTACCAACTGGGGGGCCATCTGGGAAACAGGTTTGCAAGAATGCACAAGACCAAAGACGGTCCCAAGCCTCCCGAGAGTCACCAGTGGCTCCACTGGAGCACCTGTATAACTGCCTGCTGCAAGCTCAGGAGGTGGCGTTGGAGTGACTGCCACATGAGAGTTAGAGTCACCGACCTGCCCCATTCTCACCTCTGATAGATGGGGAGGTTCGCCCACTGATACTGTGTCTCAGTTTCCTCGTCAGCAAACGCGAGGTGACCTCCTGGTTTTGCAGCTGCCTCCTTGGTGACCAGGCTGGGACTGGAGAAGCCTCAGCAGCGCCTTCATGGAGGGACACGATTTTGTTTTACATCTTCCCCTTCCTCCCAGACTGATGCACTGGCATCACCTCGCCAGGCAGTGACTTCCTTCCTGTTCAGGTAACCCACGGGGTCTGGCCTCCGGGGACGCGCCACAGCCGTCCGAAACCTCCCACTTTCAGACACATCCTGGGCGCCAAGCTTTGCTGGCTTCAGGGATGTGTCCTTACTAGACCTCCTCCACCTCATATTATTAATTTCATTTATAGCAGAACCAATAACTCGCACGTCCGAGGCAGTTTGTCATGCATACCTGTAAATAGATTGAAAGTCTACTGAAGCATGCTGGGCCAACACGAATCCGTGTCTGCTTGTGTCCTAGACAGCGCCAAGTTCTTTAGATCCGGGCCATATTTTTGATAATGCATATAAATTTATGCCCCAGCAACCTTGCCTCCCCACCCCACCACCCGCACTCCTGAAATTCCATTTAGTTCTGATTTTACTGCTCCACCCAGCCCCTTGGAATGGTACCTGAGAAGGTGACATGTCGCCACTGTCATCTTCGTTGTGATTTAGAAGCGTCACCTCCATGTGCTCTGCTCCTGTGGGTTTCTGTTCAGCAACCTGAGCAGAGAGCGCTTTACACTATGTAGGAGGTGAGCACAAAGAGGTAGGGCTCTCCTGGCAGAGAGTGCAGGGGGCAGAGACGAACCCCACCCACATGGGTCCCCAGGTGGACTGGCGTCAGGAGAAGGGTCCTTGCTAAATAATTAAAGTGGGTCCAGCCAGAGACACAAGCTGCTTTCTTAGAGCGAACATTTTATTTTTCCTTTAAGGCTGCATCTAGAAATAGTAATCTGGAAATCCTGGCACATCCACTCACAGATGACATCCCATCAAGGTGAGGAGTGCCCTGGGCGGTGAGAGGAAGGCCATGGCCAGGCCTGGGGGTGAAGCTGTTTACTCCTCTCCTGGATGTCCGTGGTGCCCGCCTTCCCAGCATCCACCCACCCTCTTCTGGTAGCAGGCCCTCAGTCTTCACTGGGGGATTCTTCTTCGACTCAGGTTGGTTGACTCCACCCTGACCTCCAGTGGGGTCATGTGACCCAGACCTGGCCAGTCGGAGCACTGAAGCATCCTGGACCAGTGACGAGTTCAGAGGGCTACAATCACCTGGAGACAGGTTGGTCCAATGAGGCTCATTCCAGGACTTTTGCTGAGATGACCGAATAGGTCAGTTCTGCTGCTGGGGTCACTGAGAAGGTAGGGTGCAAAGGTCAAGCTGTTAGTGGCCATCTTGCTACTAGAAAGAGGTAGCCTCATTCAGGATGAAGCTAATGTGTGCAGCACAGGGGGAGACAAAGCCCAGAAGTCAAGAGAAATCTCTTGAGCACCTGGATCAAGCCATACCTGAATTCAGAGTATACCTTGGCTCTGGGGTTACCTGAACCAATATATATTCTTTAAAAAAAATAAATAAGCCTGTATAAGTGGAATTCACTCTCCTCTGAAAAAATATCCTGATAATACAACTGAGAACTCAAATACCAAGAATAAAAGTCTCCCCAACCTTCCAGCAATTGTTAAACTTGCCTTGCAACCACAAGAGTCTGATTCTAAGTTAGTGGCAGTCTTTGGATTCCTTCAGAGCTGTCCTTTGTGAAATCAATCCATCAAGTTGTCCGGGTGCAAAGGGATCTGAATGTGTGCAAGAAGTGATCATTTTAACATGCAAAGGGAAAGATGCTTTTCTCAACTGTTTCCACTCTTCCCAGCACTTTCAGGCCCCACCCCACCCCACTTTTCCTGCTTTAGAGGCAACCAGCCTGCAGATGGTCTCTCTTCCCAGCTTTCCCAACCCCTGCCCTTGGATTCAGAGAACAGGGCAGGTGGCCATGCCCTTTGCCCAGCTGGTGGCCACCGGCTCCCCTCTCCCCAAGGCCCTGAATAATATATGTGAATTCACTTGACTCAAGTTGAACTATTAATTGTATTATTTTACATAGTCAGGGTCAGTGGCATTTGAAACATGGCCGGGAAATCTATGTAAATGAATGCACGCAATTATGTAGAGCTCTGCAAACACGTGCCCCTGGACGTGGCAGGGCTGCCACTGAATTTTGTAACATGGGTGACCTGTGGCCTTTGTTTCTGGGCTCAGGAAAACATCCGCAGCTCAGAAAACACTTGGGTGTCTGATTACAGTGAAAAATCAGGCTGGGGTGGTGGCCTGCGGCCCTTTGACTGGAAGCATCCCTGGATTCAGTGACACTGGGAGGCAAAAAGCCCAATAGCAGTTGTCTGGTTTGATTTTACATAGATGTGGTTAAAATGTTCTGATGGCCCTCTGCTCAAATGCTGTACTTTTAGTAAGTTTTTTTGCAGAGTCTGGTGCTGTGGTTGCGTGAGACACAGGGCCAATCTCTCCTGCTCCCGGGGAGAAGGCCCTCCGGCAGCCCACCTGGACTCCTCGGGTTCCCTGCTCTCAGCTGGGCTCCCTGAACGGGGGTGGAGCCCGAGACAGGGACCTGGGTGCAGTCTGTTTAAAGGTGATGTCAGGTGATTACTGCAGGTTGGTTTTTATCCTGCAACTTTTCTGAACTTTGTTAGTATAACAGGTTTGTTTTGTGAGTCCAGGACTTCCTACATATAAGATCATGTCCTTAGCAAACAGGCAATTGACTTCTGCCTCCTGATTCGGATGCCTTTCATCTCTTTTTCTTGCCCAGTTGCTCTGGCCAACACTTCCAGTATCACGTCAGACAGAAGCGGTGAGAGCGGCAGCCTTGCTCGCTCTGTCTTAGGGAGAAGTGCCCAGGCGTTCACCGCTGTGCACACTGTCACCGGGGGCTGGTCTATGGCTTTTACTACGCTGACACAGTGTCTTTCCTTTCCGTGTTTGCAGAGAGTTTATCATGAAAGAGTCTTGAATTTCATGAAAACATTTTTTCCGCATCTATTGAGACAAACGCAAGATTTTTTTTAAAATCCTCACCTGTTAAAATTGATTTTAGAGAGAGAGGGAGAGAGAGAGAGAAACACCAAGGTGAGAGAGAAATATCCATCGGCCGCCTCCTGTACGCACCCCCGGAGATCGAACCTGCCGCCTAGCTGTGCGCCCTGCCGGGAACTGAACCGCAGCCCTCAGGTGTACGGGACAGCGCCCGGCCCACTGAGCCTCCCGGCCAGGGCACCCTGCGGCTTCCTCTTCGCGCTGTTGCCGTGGGAGCGCCCTGCATCCGGGGCTAATCCCGCTTCACCACGGCGTGCGGTCCCTCTAACGCGCTCACTGTGCCGGCGTCCTCGGGGATTTTTGCATCTGTTGCGTCAGGGGTACGGCCTTCAGGTAACGGAGTTTCCTTTGCGGTGCCCTTTTCTGGCTTTGGCAGTGGGGTGATGCCGCCTGCAAGACGAGTTTGGAGGAGTCCGTTCTCTTCAGTTTTTTGTAAGAGCTTGGAAAGGATTGGCGCTAATTCTTCCTTAAATGTTTGGTAGAATCGACAATGAAACCACGTGGTCCCGGGCTTTCCTTGCTTGGAGGTCTTTGATCACAGACTTGACCTCCTCAGTTATCGGCCTGTGTGGATGTTTCCTGCTGGCCCGGCCTTGGCAGGTTGTATGTTTCTGGCTCACCCGTTGCCCCAGTTGTCCAGTTCTCTGCGTCCAGTCACTCCTGCAGTCCTCGGGACCCTTCTTACTTCTGTGGGGCGGTTGGAATGTCTCCCACTCATTTCATTTCTATTCCACTTATGTGAGCCTTCCCTCCTTTCATAGTTTTTTCTTAGTCCTGCTAAAGTTTTATCCATTTTGTTTATCTTTCCAAAACTCAGCTTAGTTTTTTTTTGGGGGGGGATTCTATATTTAATCCTTGATTTTATTTATTTCTGCTCTAATCTTTATTCTTTCCTTCCTTCTGCTAATGTTGGTCTTAATTTGCTATTTTTTCCAGCTCCCAGAGGTGTTTATTTGAGATCTTTTTGAATGGGGGCCTTTATTGCTATAAACGTCCCTCTTAGTACTGCTTTTGCTGCACCTCAAGTTTTGTTATGTGGTGTTTTATTTTCATTTGTCAAATAATTCTCTAAAATCCCTTTTGATTTCTCCTTTGACCCACTGGTTGTTCGAGAGTGTTTCCAAATTTCTGCACATTTGTGAATTTTCCATTATTTCTCCTGCCCTTTATTTCTCATTTCATTCAACTTGATATGACCTCAGTCGTCTTAAGTTTGTTAAGACATGTTTTGTGACCCCACATGACCCAGGTCTGTCCTGGAGGATGTCCCATGTTTTGGGGAGACCGTCCGTGCGCTAGGTGTCCACAGACAGGCGAGCTGCTGAAGGAAGTGGGGTGCGCACACATGGGTGGTGCTCAGCCTCGTAGAAAGCAGGGATCCCGCCGCAGGCAGCGCGCAGGTGCTCCTGGGGGACGTGATGCTCAGTGAAAGAAGCCGGACAGGAAGGAAGCACATTGAACAACTCCACCTATATAAGAACCTAAAATAGGCCCGCAGAGAGTAGAATGGAGGCTGCTGGGGAGGGGAAACGGGGAGCTGCTGTCCAAGGACAGAAAGTTGGGGCAAAGTCCAGAGGTCTGTGCTACAGTAGGGCCCCGCCTTTAACAGGGCTGCTCTGCGCAGCTGAAATTTTGTGAAAAGGAAAGATCGCATGCTCACCACTCCCACCACAGTGAAAATACTAATTACTTAGTGTGCGTTCATAAAACAATAAAGGTGATGAGGAGCAGGGAGCCAGGGAAGGTGGGAGGTGCACCAACGAGCCAGCTGCTGCCGGTGCCTGGGGCTCCTGCCCATGGGACAAAGCCTGGTCAGAACACGCTCACAGAGGGCCGTTTAAATGGCACATTTCCTCCGGACAGTGGAGCACCTCGCCCTTGCTTCATGGGTTCTGCATGTGCAATGGGACCACCAGGAGCGGGCCTCTCAGAGGCCGCCCTCCAGTGCAGCCGTCACTCGGCATCACCGCGGCTGCCCTCCGACGTCAGGGTCCACCGACCTGACCTCTCAAGTTGGGGAGCACTGCAGTCAGTTATCTATTTGCCACATAACAGATCATCCATAACTTAATGTTTTAAAATACCCACCTCTGATTCTGTCTTGCCACCTTGTGGGCTAGGGATTCAAATCAGCCTGAGCTGGAGGATTCTTTGTTCTGCAGGACATCAGTGGCACTTGCTCTGTGCTGCTCAGCTGAGGGTCCTGGGGTGTGGATGGTCCTGGGGAGCTTCCCTCACAAGGGGGCGCAGCAATGAGGATGACTGGCAGGCCCTGCCCATAGCCTCTCCACCACTGTGGCCTCCGGGGTTAGGCTCCTTTCATGGCAGCTCAGGGTCCCAGAGCGTGCTCCCACAGGCCCCCATGGGAGCTGCACGGCTTCTTGTGACCTGGTCTCCAGGGACCCAAAAGCCAGTTCTATCCCAATTGGCCAAGCACGTCAGGAGGACCAGCCTGGACCCAGGGGAGGGGAAGCCAGCTCCACCTCCCAATGGGAGAAGAGCCAAGAACAGCTGCCAGCCTGACTCTCCCAGGGGCAGAGCTGCCTCTCCTAGGTCTCCCTTCTTCCAGAGTAAATGGGACAGTGCTGGACCCTCCGGCAGAGCACAGGCGTGAGAGTAAAACAGGATCGTGCACTGAAAGTACTCAGTCTTTGGCCCTTCAGTGGGGTCGGCAGGAAAGGTGGCCTGTCTCTTCCCGGTTCAGTCCGGAACGGAAGCCCCTGACTGAGCCTGAGCGGGAGCCGCGGGCTGGCAAAGCCGCCCTCTTCCATCTGCGTTATCTCTGGGACTCGCAATGTTCCTCTAAACACCGCATCTCCGGGGCCATAAATCGACTCCCCGTCGGGAAGGCTGCTGGGCTCGGTGAAGATCATTATCTCCTAGGAGCAACGAGCGTGTGGGAGAGAGGGCAACTTTGTGAATCAGCATCTACATCTGAAAATCCGAACACAATGGGTCTCGCCAGCGGGAGGAGGGCAGCTGGCTCACCCAGGGTGAGGGGCTGTGCCCACCGAGTGACGGATGGGAGGGAGCTGTCCCGAGCCTCACCCCCCCAAGTTCCAGGGCTGCTCCGCAGGGGA
Source organism: Miniopterus natalensis (assembly GCF_054644295.1). Classification (NCBI taxonomy): domain Eukaryota; kingdom Metazoa; phylum Chordata; class Mammalia; order Chiroptera; family Miniopteridae; genus Miniopterus; species Miniopterus natalensis. Next base: position 82,006,251 of record NC_142087.1, read on the forward strand.
CCCCAGGGCCAGGTGAGTCAGGAGGGCGCCCCCGGCTTGCCTGATCCCCGCAGGGGAGGGGGAGAGAAGTGCCTTCTTCCTCCACAATATAAAGCCCAGGGGTACTTGAAGCCACGAGATGGCCTTACATAGGTGAGTGGGTCGATAATCGAGGGGCATCCAGACAGTGGAGCACTATTCCACGATCGAGAGACATGCAGAAACTTAAATGCCGATCGCTAAGTGAAAGAGCCACCCGCACAGGCTGTGCTATGACCGCCACCATGTAACGTTCTGGAAATAGAGGCAGTGAAGGGGGAGGGGTGAAGGGGTGGCACAGGGACTTTTAGGGAGTGGAAGATTCTATAGGACACGGTCACGGCGGACTCATCTGTGAAAGCATATGACGCAGAATGACCGTAACGTAACTGTGGCCTTCGGTTAGTAACAACGATCGACTTTGGTTTGTCGGCTGTAACAAATGCAGCACCTGACACAAGAGTCAATGAGGGGGAGCTGGGCGTTTGGGCCGAGGGAGGAGCAGGGACGTGGGAACTCTCCATACTTGCTGCCCCATTGTCCTGCAAATCTAAATCTGCTCCAAAATATTAAGTTCATTCATTTTTTAAAGTGGGAAATAAACCACCAAGGGCGTCTACTAGAGAGAGGTGCTGTAGACTCTGTATGAAAGCTGAGGGGCAGCCTGAGGCGCGGGGTCCCCGCAGCCCGAGGTCCCCGAGTGCAGTGTCCTGGAAGACGGCGGCACCTGTTTTCTAATCCCAGGCTGAGCGAGTGCATTTCTCACCTGCAGATTGAGGCTGACGCCGTAAGTCCCACCTCGGTAACAGGGCAAATGGAAAGAAACACGGGGTGTGAAAGCTCCGGGCCCACCTGCTAAGCACCTCTGGCTGGGCTCCGCCTCTCTGGCGGTGTCTGCGTTCTGGGTCTCACTCCCCACTGGACTGTGAGGTCCCCAGCTGTGTCCCTGGAACAAAAGGTAGCACCTGAGCCTTGCTGGTGCCTGGGTGAATCAGTGAGTTCTGAGGAGCCAGCAGGCGCCTGAGAAGCGGGCCTGGCCTGGAGGGTTTCCCTGAGCGCCTCACCTCCACTGTCTCATCCCTCAGTGCACGGAGCCCAGGCGCACCCACCAGAGACACAGCTGGTGGGTCAAATATGTCTTCCTCATCTTTGGTTAGGAGGTGGGTGCCTGTGGTCCTGGGGGACACTAGGAGTGTCTGCAAAACAGCTGAGCTCTGGGTTCGCCCCCCAGCTTCCACTCTTCTTCCTTAGTTTGGGAAGATCCAGAAGAAACCAGGCCTGCGTTGCAGCTGTGGGGCTGAGCCACCGCCACTGGGCAGGACCGGCTGTCACAAGACTGCTGGGGCAGATGATCCGAGGCTTATTCTTGTCTCTGGCCCCGCACTTGGCTGAGTGCTGCGCTTGGGCTGAGGGCACCTGTTACAGCCCCAGGGAGTCCAGCCACCCTCAACGCTGGGTATTGTGCTCTTAGGAGGCAATCAGCAGTAAATCCCAAAAGTTCAACAATAAACCAGTTTACAGAGGACTGGAAAGCGTCCAAGCAGCGAGGTCATAGGCAGACGCAGCCTCCCTGGGGAAGGGCTGAAGCCAGCAGGAAGCTCCTGTTCGCAGCAGGTGTCTTAAGGTGTAAAGTCCAGTCCCCTCTTCCTTCCCATCTTCCGGGCCTCTCTAGTTTTTATTGCTGTGCTCAGCACACTCATATTTCCAGCATCTCCCTCACTGTCTTCCTCACTTTAAATCTAATATTATCTGCTTTACAGTTTAATTGCCTTCCTCCCTTCAGCCATGTGCTGTATCACCCTCCCCACCCCCACCTCCTCCACAGCCCTGTTGGCACACTCACACTGGCCACCCTCCTCTGGCCCGTCCCCTCTTCTGCCCTGTAACTGTGGAAAGAGACAGATGAGCTTGCTGAGCACACCAGTCCTCGTGACGGTCCCTTCCTGTACGCTGCCTGTCTCTGTCTCTGTCTCTGTCTCTGTCTCTGTCTCTTTCTGTCTCTTTGTCTCTCTGTCTCTCTATCTCTCTGTCTCTGTTTCTATCTGTCGTTGTCTCTGTCTTTCTGTCTCTGTCTCTGTCTCTCTGTCTCTGTCTCTCTGCCTCTCTCACTTTTTCCTCTAAGACAGCGCCCTCTCTGCTCCACGTCCTCGGCACCTTGAATACCTTCATTTGTCCACAAAGGTTGTTTCATTCTAGGGACACACCTTTTGCTACATCTCCCTGCTTTCTTTACTAAACAGCTTGTGTAACATTGAAGTGTCTACAGAAATAATGAGAAATGGGGGAAATCAGCATCGATGAAAAGGCAGGGAGACGCAGGCTCCATGGAAGCACTGGCTTTGCTTCCAAAGATGAGCCCTTCCCAAACTCACCTCAACAGATGTGGTCCAGTCACGGTCCTGGTTAACAGTTTCCAGGTGTCAGGGGAAGCTGTCTCTCCTAACTCTCTCCCAGGTGCAATTTCTTAATCTCTCTGAGAAACCAAAGGCCCCTCTAGGGCTCTTCACAAGCAGGTGGCTGGATGGCAGCTCCTCCTCCAGGTGCTGGGCAGGGGGTCGCTGGAGCCCTCCCTCAGGGCAGCCGTCTCAGTGCCTCTCCCAGGCCCCTCAAGAGGGGCAGGGTAAGTTCTTTACCCAAGAGGAGAAGGTGACATGTAGTTTCTCACCTGTAACTGAGATAAGTAAATAACACCAAGCCTGCCCCTGCTGACTCCCAGGCTCCACCCAGAACACCCACAGTCAGTAGGTCCAGGGCGGCACCCACGAAGCAGCATTTTATGAGGCTCCGAGGAGCTGCTTATTGCCTATGGTATAGGTCAGTGGTTGCCCAGCACTGGAGTGCATGAACACCAACCCCAGAGCTTGCTAAAAGCCAGGTCCTGGGCCCAATTCCCCAAAGTTCCAGGTCAGCCGGTCTCAGGTGGAGCCAAGAACCTGCATTTTTAGGGCCTCTAGGATTCAGAAGCTAGTGACCCCGGGACACAGGTGGAGGGAAGGGAGCCGGTCAGCATGCAGACTCCTGTAGGGTGAGTCCGCATTTTGAACACGCTCCCAAGGGGTGTGCATGCTGTGAGACTGGGGGGCCACCTTTTGAGGGGCCAGGCTGAAGACCATCCTTGGGAATCCACTGCTTAGAATTTTAAATCACATTTCCGCTGCTCTCTGAACATATCCTCACTGCCTCATATTCAGCAAGTCTGATAAACCGCTGCTCTCTGCTGGGCTCCCCTCAGTCACTGCAGTGCTTGTGGCTCATGTACCTGAAGACGCCAGCGCCCACACAGGACATGCTGTGTTCATGGGCTCCCTCCACCAAAGACGATGGGAAACACTATGGCCAAGGCTTGGGGCCTCCCAGGGGCCCACACTGCAGCCGTGGCCCCGCCAGTCTCTCCTGGCCTCCTGCACCCTGGCTATGCAATGGGGATAACAGCACCCACCTACAGAGTTGAGGCGACTCAGTTAACACACAGGAGCTCCAGCATCCAGGGTGGATGTGTCAGGAGGTACATACCTTGTCTGGAAGTCACAGTGCCCTCAGTCCAGCCAAGATGTGGAGACACACAGTGGCAGGAGACAGAGGCCATACACAGATGTTTCATCCAGTGTTCCGGCCTTAGGACCCCACCCAACACTGCTTGCTTTCTTTTATTTTTCTCCAAATTGGTCCGCCTGTGTGCACTGAGTCAGCTTCACAGAGCCCTGCAGAGCAAATGCTGGGCCCTGGGATGCCTCTGCTAAGGAGCAGTCTTCATCACTCGGGGACCTCTGAAGAGCGGCAGGTCCCAGCGATGGAGGGTCAGGACGACAGAGAGGACCCGGAGTAAGGGGGAAGCAGAGGAGGTCTTTCAGAGGTGTGAGCACTTGGCTCAGTGTGGTTGCGGATGCATTCACCCATGAAACCTCCCCGGTTCACAGGACCCCGACGTGAGTCTGAATGTGATGAGCCCGGCACCTTCAGCCCTGTAAATGGGGAACCCGTGTTCTCCCACCACCATGCGGGGAACAGAAGAGATTTGGAGGGACATGGGGCAGGCTGGTGTTGTTTACTTGTCTCAGTTACAGGGTGAGAAACTACACACCGCCTTCTGCTCTGGAGCATAGAACTTGCCCTGCCCCTCTTGAGTCCCTCAAATCTGATTTCCAGAAGGCCGCCCTGCCAGGTGTGCGGGTTCTGGGGGAGAGAGACAGAGGCCTGTCCGTAGCTTTTCTGCTCTCTTGCCCAAGTTGACTCTGACCTTGGAGCTCCACAGTTCCCCTCCACCTTCTCCCCCCTCCTTTGCAGTGCTTTTCTTTTACCAGAACTACCGTACTCCGGACACAGAGCTCCCCCAAACCAAGACAAAGAAATTCTGAAATATCTGAACAAACAAAGCACTTTTCTTTGAATCTCCAAGCCAGAAGGAAACACGCAGAAACACGTCCTTCCTTTGCACGCTGTGCCTTTTTTCTTGATGATCCCTTAAAGCAGTGTCTCCCCAGTTCAGAAATCACCCAAGCCAGGCCAGGGGAGGGGCCTGCCTGCCCCGCAGCTTCCCGTCTGCTGGGGAGCTCCCTCCTTCCTGTTCCTCGCCAGGGGTTTCCAATTTCTTTCTTGGCTTCTCAGGCCTAACAGCCTTTAAGATGCACCGATAGGAATTGGTCCCTTCCCCAACCCTTAAGGCCAGGACCCCGCGACCTCCAGCGCGCCCCCAGTCTGCACAGCCTGGGGCTGAAGTGCAGCCCAGGTCCTCGCTGGCCTTTTAAAATGGGTGCATGGCCAGGAGCGGGGCCTGGGTCTGGGGGGCTAGTGAGACCGCCCCTGAAGCGTAAAGGTCAGAATGGGGCGCCCACTGGCACCATGCCCCCCAACCCCCGCAGGAAGTCGGATTGAGGCTGCAGGGGCTCCCTATTCGGAGGGGGCCCCCAGGGTTGGGGGCGGGGACCCCGTGCCTTCCTCAGCTCTCACGCCCCCAGCCCACCCCCACTTCTTGTGAACCGAGTGTCCGAAGCCCCTGCGCCAGCGTGGACTTCAGACGCCCCGCCCGCCCGGCTGCGCGGCGCGGGAGGGAAGGCGGGCGCGGCGCGGCGCGGGGGGCGCGGCGCCTTTAAGGCCCGCGGCGGGCGGCGGGCGCGGGGCCGGGCGGGCGGGGCCTCGGCGGGGCGCCCGCGCGGCTTCACCTGCAGTTCCGAGCGCGAGGAGCAGAGGCGCGGGGCTGGCGGCCGGCGCACTCGCGGCCCGAGGAGCGCCCCGCGGCGGCTGCAGCGCGGGCCGGGCGGCGCGGTCGGGGCGGCGCGGGCGCGGCGGCGGCGAGGAGCGGGCTGCGGGCTCCGGGCGCCGGGCGCCGGGCGCCGGGCGCCGGGCGCGGCGCGGCGGGAAGATGACCGCGGGCGCCGGCGCGCTCGTCCTGCTGCTCTCGCTCGCCGGCGCGCTCCGGGTAAGTTGCCGCCCCCGCCCTGGCCCTCGGCAGCCGGGGCGAGCGGGGCGGTCCCCGGAGCCGGCGGGGCGCGCACACGCCGGAGACGCTCTCCCGGGTGCCCACGGCCCCCGCCGCGCCCGCCGCCTCCAGCCGGGTCCCGCGTCCGCGAAGCCGCCCGCGGTCGGCGGGAGCGGAGCCGCCGGGGCGGCGGGGGCGGCGGGGCGGGGCGGCGCGGGACCCGGCCCGGCGGTGGGGACGGGGAGCCCGCCCGAAGGGGACGCGCGGAGCCTCCCTCGGCCGCTGCGTCCGCGGCCGCTGCCCCGCGCTCGGCTCGGCCGCGCCGGGGCAGGCTGCCCGCTGGCGGAGCCGCGCCTCCGGAGTTGGCACGCCCCGCCGGCCGAGGCTGCGGGCGCGGGCACCTGGCTGCGGCGGGCGGGCACCAGGAGGCTGGGGACACCCAGTCCGGCGCCCGTGCCCGAGGCTGGGGGTCGCGGCTCGGCGCCGCCTTGGTCCTCTGGGTGGGCAGCGATGCGGACCGCGGGGCACCCTCGCGGCGCGGGGGAGCCGGGGGGGGCCCTAGGCGCCCCGAGGACCAGGCGCCCGGCGCCGCAGCGCGAGGGTGTCCCCGGAGCGCGGCCCCGGGCCCGCCTCGCCTCCTGCGAGCCCGCGAGGGTCTCGGGCCCTGCTGGGGGCAGGGCGGCGGGTCGGCTGCGCGCTTCCCCAGGCGCCCTGTGGGAGGCGGGGCAGGGGAGTTGCCCGAACCCCCTCTCGTGGCCGTTCGGCCTCGCTGCTCCTCCCGGCCGCGGCGTCGCCTCGGAAATAAACGGGCGCCGGGAGCCAGGCGGCTCCGTGGCCGCCCGCGGGCGGGCGCTGGTCCTCGCCAGGGGCGGCTCCAAACTTTGCTGGACGAGCGCGCCTCCCGGCCCTCTCCACGGAGCTTCGTGCTGGAGCCCTGAGCCTTGGTGCCTGGCCCAGCTTTTCCCAAGAAACGACCCCGCGCCCGCTGCCTCCCTGGGTGCTCCTGGGTGGGGGTCGCCGAGCCAGCCTGGGCAGTGGTGCCCGCAGCTTGGGCTGAGGCAGCCTCTGGGCCCCGGCGGGTAGTGGTGGCTGCGTGTGGCGCTGGGCAGGGGAGGCAGCCAGTGGCTGAGGTGCGACTACTGGGCTGGGGCTGAGCTCTTGCTGCCCGAGCTGGCCCGGGTGTTGGAGGACTGGCTTCCCTGTGGCACTGGGTGTTTCTCCCTCCACCGCCAGCTCCTGGCTGACCTGTAGCTCCCACTACCTGGCCTTGGAGGGGCCAGCCCTCCTGCCAGTGCTCCCTGGGCTCTAGACCACCTCCCACTGGGCGGGAAAGCCAGAGCGCTCTGAGAACTGGACACCCACCCCTTGCGGTCAGTTAGGGGAGCTCTCTCCCTGCCTCACTGGAGATGGGGCCTCCCAAGGTAGGCAAGAGGCCAAGGAAGTAGGGGGAGGGAGGAGAGGACTGGAGGGCCCACCCCCCTTCTACCTCCTGACCCCAGCCTCCTGGCAGCTGCCTCTGAGCAGAGTCCTGGAGTATCACCTTTCTGTTCTGTTCCCTCCCCCTCCCTGGTGACTGCAGAGAGGAGACAAGCCTGGGGGTCCATGGCACCCACAGCTGGGCATTGTGGCCTGAAGGGTGCAGTGGCTGGACAGGGCCTGCTCCCTGGCCTCCCCTCCTCCCTGTCCTCATTGACTAACTCCTGGCTCTCCCGCCTGCTGCCTTCTGGACACTTCTCACACTTGCATCCCTGCCATGTGCCAGTGGGGCCCAGACAGGCTCAGTGCCTCCCCTCCCTGCAGCACCGCCCCCAGGCCAACAGCACCCTATACCTGGTGGAGCTGCGGTTTATAGGTTTTGTGGGAGCTGAGACCCTGGGACAGCAGGCCCCTGCTGGGCATCCATCTGGTTGGAGTTCCGTGCACTGACCTTTGTCCTAACATCTCTCCCCCTTCTCAGGCCCACAGCGGGGATCTTACAGCAAGGGAGATCTGCAAGGCTGGATTCTCTGAAGAAGATTACACAGCATTAATCTCCCAGAATATTCTGGCAGGAGAGAAGCTCCTCAAAGGTAGGGTGGGCTGGGGGCGGGAGGACTCGCTCACCTGGCTGTGGATTGGGAAGCGCTCTGATGGAAAAGGCGAGGCTTTGCGGACTAGAATGCTGGCTGGGAGGTCGGGAGGCGCTGCTCAGCGCCCTGAGCCACGTTTGCCTCTCCGGTGAATGATTCAGAATCCCTGTCAGTTTTGAGTGAGCCGAATCGTTTCCTGGGCCACAAATGAGAAATCAGAAGTAATGTCACCCAAGCAGTGTGCAGGGAGAGGCTTTCCTACGAAGTGATTTTACATATGGAATTCTGGGTTGTTAAATTATCTTTGCTTCGAAACTCACGGTAAAGCAGACGGTGTTGTTGGAAATGTGGTAAATAAGCCACAGACGTTCTGTTCGCCAGGGCATTCATTTTCCCAACTGTCCCACCAACGACACGAAAACACAGGCAGGAGGGAGCTGCCATGGACCTTCAGTCACTGCAGGATTCTGTCCTCACGGGGATGGGCGAGTCAGCTTCAGAACTCAAATGACAGTGGATCGTTGTGCCTATTGATTTGTTTGCCTTTCAGGAAAACTGATTAAATGTTATATTTGCACGAGAAGGGAAATTAATCAGCTCTCCCTTCCCTAAGGTCTAACTGTGGCCACAGGCCTTCCCTCCCGGCCTCAGTTTCCCAGAAAGCACAGCTTTTAGCTGATTTCAAAGGGATGGAGGGAGCAAACTTTAGATAAAGCATCCAGGCTCAACTTCACCATTTACCAGGAAACAGCCCCCAGTTCTGTGTTGTGGGAGTATAGGATTTCCTGGAGCACCAGCAGCCTCTGTGTATGTGTGAGGTGAGTCCTCAGATTCTCCATTTGGGGACAGAGCTTGTGGACTTACTGGTTCCTGTTATAGAACTGGGATTTTCATTTTGCACTGAATCCAACTTTTCTTATTTATTGTCATCTGAGTTGATTGCTGAGCAGGAGTGTGACGCTCTTAACTCTGTCATTGATGACCAAAAAAAAGAGTAAAAGGTACACATTTCTGGGCAGTTGGCCTGTAAGGGGTGTTCGTGTTTACGAGTTGGCATATGTGGTGAGAGTTTTTGGTGCTGTCCTGTTATGGCATCTGCGTGTGACTTTAGAGCTAGAAAAGTCAGGCCATCTTGCAGGCCTGTGGATTTACCTATGCGCCGGTGGGGAAGCCTGGGAACCCCTCTCGCTCGCTGTGTATCGTAACAGGAAACACGTATGGAGGTGCCGCCGTTGCATCCAAGCTCATGTCCTCGAGCCTCCTCAGGTGTGGAGCTACATAGGATAAGATGCTGGAGATCAGTGTGACTGAGGGCTTCCAGGAACACTGCCTCTATTTTAGTGATGACAGGTGCTACCTACTGCAGAAGAGAAGAACAGGTTCTCGACCTTTTTACGATAAAATCTGAGATTTCAAACAAGTGTCTCCTCTGTCCTGGTGGCCACGGCTCTTGGCCAGTGGGGTGGGGAAGCCCTGATTGCTGGCGTGTGTCGGCCTGACCTGCATGTCCAGATGATTTACACTGAGTAGGGGTCGAAGAGCCCATCATTCTAGGTGAACTTGACCCAGCTTCTGGGATTTGTGGACTTGAGACTCCTTTTCTGAGCACCTCGTGTGGCAGCCCCTCACTATTGTCTTCCTCTGACTCTTCTGAAGGTAAGAACCCCAGGGACAAAGAGATGTCGTAAATCTTAGAAGTAATTTTGCGTTCATGGAGGTGAAAGCTGACATACACTCTAATCAGGGCAGATACAAATATCTGTTTACGTAGAAAACTTTGCAAACTTTACAAGACCACAGTACAGACGCGTGTCAAAAATAAATACGTGGCATGCTATTGCTATAATTCTGGTAGGAATCAAGGTAAATAGGTAATGACTATTTATGATTGAGTATTTCCAGTGAAGACAGCTAAGCCTTAATTAGACAAGGGAAGCATCACAGAGTGACCATTTTGTGATAATCCTGCCACCAGCCATCAGGACCGCTCTGTGGTCCTCCCCGTTGCCCAAGTCAGCTCACCCACAGCCCCAAACATCCAGATTCCAGGGGAGCAATTTGTTACACAGTAATTAACTTGTTTATGATAAATGGATGGAAGAAATGTCGTGGCATTTTGTTTTATGTCTAAATGAAAAGCATTTGCATTCTAAACATTTCATGCTAATTGGGCTTAAAATAGTTTCCCCAATAGGGTGGCAAATACTATGGCATTGTGAACCTTTTCAACAGTGGATCCACCACATAGGGCACACAAGGCATCAGTTTAGCTGATTCCTGGTGTTCCCAGGTCCCCTCTGCATCTCTGCTTTTTCTGGCACACCAATGACTATAGTTGCATATACGCTGCATGTAGCTTTGTTTTGGGGATAATTCACTTATGGCCACGATCGCTGGGGTATGGTGATGTCTAAAATCGGGTGCTTGGGCCGCTTTCCTTGGGCTGAAATGAAACATTCTCTAAGCCATGGTCTAGTCGGGGCAATTGGAAGTCGGTGTCTGTTTCTCTGCCTTGTAAATAATTAACCGTGAGCCGGGCCCAGGCTGCTACTGAGATGGTGACCTGCACTACACCCTTCCTGGAGGGCAGAGTTCTGGGAAAACCCAGACCAGCTTCTCGGCAAAACCCCCGCAAGGATAGGAGGTACGAGGTGGCATCATGGGAATGCAGGATGCGTGTGTCATATCCCCTGGCCCCCTGGAGAAGAGGTGACAAGTGAGCAGAAATGTCATCTGCTGGACACAGGAGGGCGTGGGGTCTGGATATTGCCTGAGGAAAGTGGGTACAGGGAGTTCAAAAACTGCAGAAAGATGAGCTGTGTTTCTGAGGACTTCATTTCATGAGACTTGCTCAGAGAAGCCTTCCCTGTCCCACCTCCAGGCAGTTTAGGGCCATCTTATGAAAGCCACACCACACTCGGCCTCCCCATCGGAAGATATGTTATCTGGTCAATCATCTCTCTTACATAAACCATTAGGTTCATGAGGGCAACATTTCGAATGTTCTTGGCCAACAGGATAAAACCCAATTGACAGAATCTTAAATTGGGGTTAATTTTTCTCACATAACAGGGAAGAGATGATAGGTGGTTGAGGGCTGGAGCAGCAGATCTGTGGCACCTTCACATGTCTGATATTTACTCTTAGCATTCTACCATCTTCAGTTCGTTACTTTATTGCCTCATTATTGCAAAGTGGCTGCTGTGGCTCTGGACATTGCATGTGAGTTCCGAGCAGGAAAAAGGAAGGAGTGGTAGCAGCATCTGCGCCTCTTCCCTGCATCAGGAAAGCACTTTCTCAGAGCCCTCCCAGAAGTTCTCATCGGCTAGAACTAGGCCACATGCCACTCAGAGCTGTGAGGACTAGGAGCTGGGAAGGAGAGAATTTCATCATCACGTTTGGCTTAGACCTAGTATGATTCGTCACCTGGTCACATTGGGATTCTGTTTTAGGAAGGAAGGCAGGAGGAATGGATGCTGAGAAATAAGCATCAGTGTCTACCTTTGAGGTTTCCCAGGTTCCAGAACCCTACCTGCAGCAGAGTGGACAGGCAATGCTTTGTTGAGTGAATGACTCATTTGCATAACAAGACACACAGAGAGAGGGAGAGCTGAGGAGAGACCAGATGCAGGTGTCCTGTCCAGAGTGGGTAGCTAAGAATTGGCCACAATGCAATGGGCACGGCCAGAAGTGTCATTAGCTTGTCTTTATAAGCATGCTGGGAATAGCCTCTTTGCCCATGCAGTTTCAGTTGACCCACGTCTGTGCAGACAGGTCACTCTTCCAGAGTGGAAGGCATCACTAGACATGCGGGCAAGAGCTAAGCAGGTCTTACCGCACACCCAACACCTAGTATCATGCCTGACTTGCGGGGTGGTGGCTGTGCAATCAGTATTGTCAAATGAAGTAATGAATGAGCCAGAAAATGCTGGCACTGGAATGTTTCTGAGTCCCCTGTTCACTTGCAGAGCAGTGGGAGCCACTGTAAACGTTCAGATAAACGATGCTAATGATGAACCAATCATTCGATTAGAATTATCAGACCCTTCACATCGCCTGCCCAGTATCCATTCTCTCTCTGCCCTACTCACAAAACCTATCCACTTATCCAGTTGGCTCACACTGAGCCCTGTTTTAGATACTTCCACCTCTAGTAGACTCTTACACCAAGGTGGCACTGTGGCCCCTTTCTGGTTGGTGATATCTAATTATGTTATTCTGTTAGAGAGGCTTCTGGGAAAGCTTTATATTTTTCCTGATAAAGAGGAACAGACTTGGCTGACTATGCCTTTTGCTTTACCTGTTCCTCCTGCCTGGAACACAAATGTGATGTCTTGGGCAGAGCAGCCTTCTTGTGACTGTGAGGATGGTGGCACAGGAAGTGGGTTCCAGGTGGCATTCTTGAACAGTGACAGAGCTATGGATGCATTTGCTCCGGAGAAGTAAGAAACACAAGGTTAAAACACCACAGTTGAGCTGCTTCTCCCACACAGCTAAATGCAGTATCTGATTTAGGAAACATGAGAGCTGCGCTGTGCTTAGTGGCATGTGTTTTAGGGGCATGTTAAGGTGAAGTTCCCCTCTGCCACTCAGAGCACAAAGTTTCATCATCTGCCCTGAGCCTGGGTTTTCCAGCTCCCTCTACCCATCCTTTGTCCTTGGGTCTTGGCCCTACCCTGGCTTTAGCGGACCCTGCTCCTTTAAGAATTAGTATCTATGTCCAGCACGCTGGATTGCAGACAGCATGGGCACTGGGTAGATATTTGTTGACTCGAATAAACATCAACACTTTAGACCCTGTCCTGTGGCCTGGGCATACCCGCATCATTCCATACCTCAAGCCAGGCTGTCTGCCTGACCCACCCGTCAGAGAACACTAAATCGCCACGGGGCCTCTCAACCAGCCTCTTCCAGGAATCCGGGAGGTTATGTGGGGACTTTGACCATAATGTCTACTTGCTCCAGGGAACCTTGGTCCCCAGAAAGAAGCCGAGATTAGTGGAGGTTAAGCAGGACTCAGACCCAGCCAGTGGCTTTGACTAGCTCCAAGCAGGGTCTCCTTGCTCTTAGAGCCAGAGAAATGCTTCTTTCTGAGGACAGACCTCCCTGGCCTTCTGTCGGGGGTCCTCTCCTCTGAGAAGGAGTGTCCACAGTCCTCAGCGGAGCCCACGATGCCCCTCCGGCTGTCACGGCCTGGCCTTGCCTTTTCAGGGGCCAGGGTTGCTTTGGGCTTCTCAGCAGCCTTTCCCTGCCGTGATGTTGCTTGGTCGCAGGTGTAGAGACATAGAAAGGGAAGTCTGTATACTTAGAAAGTGGCTTCTGCAAGGTAGAAGCTAAGACTGGCCTGCTTCACTCATCGCCCCCAGGCCAGAGATCACGCAGACAGCAGATAGCGCTCCTGACAGACACGCTTAAAACAAAGGAGGCCAGCCCTTGCAGCCGAGGCACTTGCCATCCCTGTCCCTTGTATGTGGTTGCTTCCCACCAGCCCTGCGGACAGAGGGGTTGGTGCTCGGCCACTGCCCTCTGGGTCACGAAGGCAATGGCCTGGAGCCCTGGCGTCTTCTGAGGTCTGCCCCTGCACCGTGGCCTGTCATCCAGGGACACCCTCCTGTGGGTGGAGGTGCACACAGCAGCTAGTGGCGTGGGAATGCCGGGTGCATGGGTGCGGTGGTTTAAGGATTCAGTGAGGTTTTTGCATTTCAGAACCATGTGTTTTAATGGCATGTTAAGGTGAAGGGATGTACGACTTTGAGTGACTGTAATGTAGTAACATGGAGCTCTGGCCACAGTGCCAGCTGTCCGCACACCATGTCTCCAGTCACCCTCGGGAGAGCCTTTCCAGGGAGGATTGTCCCCATTGTAAGGACGAGAAACTGACCATCAGTGAGGTGGAAAATTTGGCCAAAACGTCTGGGTGTGTTCACTCTGTTCCGGTCCTTGTCCAGACCCTGCTCCCAGCTCACCTGTGTCCCCCACACCGTGAGCGGAGGTGGTTTAGGGCACTGAACTTGTGCAGACAGGACTGCCTGACCTGCAGGAGCCCGTCATGAATTTAGTGCTGGTCAACCTCCGGATGTGCCAGCTGCCCTCCCCCAGGCGTGTGCACAGACGGGGGCCTGAGGACCAGAGGTGCCCGATGGCACTCCCTGTACGCAGGCCCATCTGACCCAGGGCCAGGCTTGGTGGGCACCTTGCGTTTGCAACACTGGCCCTGGGACTAGAAAAGCCAGGTTCCGTGATGCCAACAGTTTTCAATTCCAGGCTCGTGGCGGACAGGCCCAGGCAGCGCCTCGGGCTCCGCCAGCGCTTCTGCTGGCAGCCCCGCGGGTCAGGGGCCCGGCACACACGCGAGCCGAGTGGTCCAGGCACAGGACCGTTGTCATGAACTGCTCACACTGTCTTGGAGCACTGCGGACACAGCAGGGCGCATGTGCCAACCGTGAGGAAAGCTGGCAACTCTGGTCTGAAGGAGGCCACAGTTTCCAAGGCCGGGCTCCGTACCTCGGAGGGGGCTGCGTGAGATAGCCCCCCGCCTGCCGGTGCGCCCTTCTGCTGGGTGTTTGCAGGGACCTCAGATCTAGGTTTCTAGGTCTCTCGCTCTCTCTCGCTCTTTTTTGTTAATTCTCACCCGAGGATATTTTTTCTATTGATTTTTAGATAGCGTGGGAAGGAGGGAAGGGGAGAGACAGAGAGAGAAACATCAATGTGAGAGAGACACATGGACTGGTTGCCTCCTGCACGTGCCCCTACCAGGGTCAGGGCTCGAACCTGCCGCCAGGTACTTCCCCTCGACCGGGAGAGGAACCCGAGAGCCTTCGGTGTGTGAACTGACACTCTAACCACTGGGCCACGCTGGCCAGGGCTCTCTCTTTTTTAAATCTTCACCCCCTGAGGAAATGTTTTCATTGATTTTTAGAGAGAGAGAGAAACACGGATGTGAGAGAGAAACATCGATCGGCTGCCTTCCATACACACCCCGACTGGGGTCAGACCCACAACCTCAGCGTGTACCCTGACAGGGAATTGAACCCACAACCTTTGGTGTACGGGATGGTGCTCCAACCCGCTGAGCCACCCTGCCAGGACTTTTTCTCTTTTTCAAAGTAGGTGCCAGAACTGACTGTGACCTGAGAGCGAGCGGGGCTAGCAAGCATCCGTCTTTTCAAAGAATGGACCTCTTCTGGCTTTCTGAAGGGCGATTTTTACTTTGAGCGAATCCCGCTATAAAAAAATGCCGCGAGCTGAGCGAGTTTCTTTCCGTCAAAGGTGATAAAGTTCTCCCTCGTGTCCTTGTAGGACCTCGTGGCACTTGCTGGTTTGTTTAATGCTTCAGGGGGAGACTGTGGCCTGTTGGAAGCTGGGCTGGTGGAACTGTAAGCTTTTTTTGTCAAAAGGCTCGGAATTTGGGTGACTTTTTGCCTGGGCTCTAGGCTGCCCTCTCCTGGTGGCCTCTGGTACTGTCTCAGGCCTGGCTCCGCCCCACCTTCACTCCCACCCCCACCCCGTATACAAAAAGAGCAAAACAAAACAGACCTAACTCACTTCATCAGCTTGGACCAGTGTGTGGTACCAAGGGCCGTTTCCGGTCAGCCTCCATCAGGCCAGGCTGGTGCTTTCGAGGATTTCCCACGTGCTAGTGAGCGCCTTCGCTGAATGTCTTCAGGATGCCGTGGGCTCGGGGAAGTCACCGGCCAGCAGAAGGTCCGCGGGCCCCCGTCTCCCATGCTGCCTTTCCCGGGGAGGAATTTTGCTCAGATGATGAACGGTGTTGCTTAGTGTAGTGCAAATGGCCACAGACTCAGGGACACAGATTATCACCTGTCCTGGACATCAGAAGTGCCCCTGGGCTGAAGTTAAGGTGTCAGGAGGGCCTAGGAGGCTCTCCTGGAGGCTCCAGGGGAGAAGCCATTTCCTGGCCTTTCCCGTGTCTAGAGAGGCCTGCTTTCCTCGGCTGGCGGCCCCTCCCTCCATCGTCGCAGCCGGCTTGGCTCTCTCTCCCTGTGCCTCCGTCCCACCCCACAGCCACATCACCTTCTCTGGCGCTCCCTCTGGCTTTCTCTTCTGCTTACCCATAATGACTCTCCTGAAGTCAGGGCCCACCTGGATAACCCAGGACCATCTCCCGCCTCGAGGTCCTTAACTTGATCGCATCTGCAGAGGCCTTTCTTGGCATAGGCGACCTATTCATAGGTTTGGGGATTAGGATTCGGGCACCCTTGAGCCTCCCGCTTGCCTGTGTGAGAATGGGTCCTCTCCATCTCCACAAGCGGGGGACTTGCTATGTCTGGGACACTGTGCCGTGTTCTCCACTCAATTCCTGCGGACCCTCAGCAGCTCGCACTGGCAGCCCCTCTTCCCTGTGGAGGTAACTGAGGCCCAGGGTGACCGAGGAACAATGCGAGTCCCTGACCCAGGGCCTGTCTGAATCAGGAGCTCCAGCCCTTGGCCACTTCCCGTGCCCTCCTTCCAGGAGCTCCGCCACGGGTACTGCGCCTGTGACTAGGACTCCGGTGGCTTGTCAGTGGCTGAGTCTCTGTGGGGCCTGAGCCCAGGACCTGCACGTTGGAGACTGAAGGGAGAGGTGCCCTGGGCTTTGCAGCAGCAGCTCTCATCTGCTGCTTTCACCTTCCACCTTCCACTTGTTTGGCTTTGCTGTTTTCCTGTGACTGTGGGGATTGAGGAGGGATTAAGGTAAGCCTTCAGCGACAGGTAATATCCACAAGGTGGAACCATGCCAGCAGGGGGAGGGGGGATGGGCCCCCCTGCCAGCGGGAGCTCCGGGAGGGGCGCTCTTGCCCAGACCGCGTGCGTGGGCCGTTCATTAGGAATACAGCTTCGGCAGCTCCAGCTCAGTGGTCCTGAGCAAGACGGAGGACCACTCGCCTTGTGTTTGTACCTCTGACTTGGAGAAACGTCGGGTTTGTGTTTGTGTTGGTGTTTGCTGCCCAGACGTAAGTCTGAACGCCGTGGAGGTGGACCTGCCTGGAGAACCAAGCGGAGCCCTGGTGCGCGGGTTTGAACACAGACGCGCTGACCCGGCTTCTGCTCCCACAGGGCCTGCGGAGAATGCGGCTGACACAAGGCAGGAGCCGCCCCTGGGAGCCGGGGGCACTCAGGGGAGAGGGGCTGAATCAGGGGTGCCTTCCCTTCTCTGGGCCTCAGTTTCCTTATCTGTAAACAGAGGGACAGGATGTCCAAATGCAGTCCAGGGACCGGGGGTTGCTTATTGAACCTGCAAGGCCCCGGGTCCCCTCCCAGACCTACTATAGTGGGTTTACGGTGGCCCCAAAAGCTACATCTACCCAGCATGGTGACTATGACCTTGTTTGGAGAAAGGGCCTTTGCAGGTATAATTAAGGGTCTCAAGATGACATTATCTCAGATTATCCATGTGGGCCCTACATCCAGTGACAAGTATCCTTGTAAGAGACAGAAGAGAACTCACAGACAGAGGAGAGGCCATGTGATGACAGAGGCAGAGACTGGGGCGATGCAGCCACAAGCCCAGTACCCCAAGAGCCCCCAGGAGCCAGGAGAAGCAGGAAGGCACCTCCCCTGGAGCCTCCAGGGGGAGCAAGGCCCTGGGACACTTTGATTTCAGACTTGTGGCCTCCAGACCTTCACGAGAACTTGTTACAGCAGCCCCAGGACTCTCACATGCCCGAATCAGACATCTTGGGGCTGGGGCTGGGATCGGCCTGTTTAATCCATCTCTGGGGAAGGTGATGCCCACAGGAGCCTGTGGGTCTCCGGCTATAGGGTTCCAGCTTCATCACTCGCAGGGCCAGCAAGCCTGGCAGGAGACGGTGTCGTCCACAGGGTGCACCAGCTTCCAGAGCAGCTCCAGTGGCCGGGTGACACTGTGCTCGCCACCTCGCTGGCACAGCAAATGAGGCACTTTAGGGTGGCAGTGCAGTGTTTCACATTACAGAGCGTGACACAACAGTTTCATCAGAATTTAAATGTGTAGGGCGCACTCGTCCCCCGGCATTATCTTCCCTGGTCAGACGCAGTCCTGAGGATCATAGCTGCAACCGGACCGCGTAGATGCACGTAAATATTGTGTGAGTCTGAAGGTGGCCTGGGAATGGATTGTTCGAGGGCTGCTGCTGGAGAGGCTGCGGCTGGCGCCCTGAGTGTGCGGCCCACCGGCAGGGAGGCCTGCACAGGAAAACATGCCTCTTCTTTCCCCAGAACTGCTTGACTGTGCAAACGCAGAAAGGCATCTTCCTGGCTCCGAGTATCTCATGTCTTGTGTTGCCAGCAGCTGCGTGTTTGTTGCCTGGCTGCCGAGTTCATCTGCAGGCCCAGGTTTTCAAGCTTGCTCAGGAAAGCAGCTGCTGAGCTTGGTTGCCAAAGGCCTATCCCTGTCCCTGTCACTTCTCTGCAGCTGCATTTATGTAGCCTCATGCATACCTGGGGAGAGTCACAAGCTGCCCTGCCTGCTGGGTCTGTTTGATGGGAGCCCCCGGTACCTGCCATCCGCTCTCTCTGCGTTGGGATGGGCAACCCATGACCGGCAGCCAGGATGCGATAGACCTATTCCTGAAGCCAGGCCAGGATGTCAGGGCTCGCCCTCCTCTCCAGCTGGGCTCAGGCTGCGTTTGAGACCTGTGCCCACTGGTGCTTGGGCAGCAGGAGCGGAGGGGAAGGGCCCTATCTTTGGGACCTGCCAAGTAAGTTGCTCCTGCTCTGCCCTGATGTTCAGGCTGGTTTGCCCAGTGAGGACTTGAAGGGGAATGGCACCCTGTTTGCTTTCTTCTGTCCTCCAGTGAGGTGTTTGCAGAGGCCTTGGCTCACTTATTGGAAGGGGCACCATGGGCATTTGATGAATGAACCCTGTAAACGGGGAGCACCAGAGTCCCCCCATAGGAAGCCTGTCCCTGCCCCAGCGCCCATCTATAGGGCCCCCGTGTGCTGGCACTGCACCAGGAGCCTCGCCAGGCCAGCTAGATTAATCCACACGATGACCCTATGAGGTCAGCGTGGTGTTGACCCCTCTTTCCAGGCAGGGGACACTGATGTGCTAAGATCTGTGGTCACCTGTTTAAGCTCCCGCAGCCTGTCCTCTAGGAGCCCCTGGTTAAGCAGACAGCCTGCTTCCTGAGACCACCCTCCACCCCCCCGTCTGTCCCCTGAGCCCCGATTCCCCGCACGGAGACCAGGCACCTCTGGGCATCCAGGGTCTGAACAGCTTCTGGGGTTCCAGCCCCAACACCCCAGTCATCAGCCCCATGGTACCGGGCACGTGTCCTTACCTGTGATCTTCCATGGCACCTCCGTTCGGAGGGGATGACGGTTCCCCATGCACAGGTGGCCTGAGGAAGACATCTGTGATGTGTGGGAAGCAGTGCCTGGCCCACAGAAGCGGCACGGGGGCTGGCAAGCGGTCACTGTCGCTGTCCATCGCTGCACAGCTGAGTGCTTCCTTGGCTCGCCGGAGAACCTGTGCCGCCCCTCCTGTCTCCTTACCTGAGCCTTCGGGAACTGACCTGACAGCCAGCCCAGCAGGAGGCCCCTCTTTTCCTGTCCATCCAGCCCCAGTTCTGCGTGGACGACCCCAGACTCTGCAGTCCCGGAGCCTGGCCCCCCAGAAGCGGTGAGCTGGCCGGTGAGGCCAGCATTTTCCCGTGGACGGCAGCTTGATTCGATGGCTTTTTCTGACTTTGTTTGGGAACTTTATTTTATCTTCTTGGCCTTTACATTCTTATGCGGGGCCAGAGATCATTTGACAAAAGGCGTGTTTTGAAATTGGATGAATAAATGATGGAATGACTTATTGAAAGCCCCGGAGGCTCATGGGCAGAGAGACAGTGCGTGGCCCTGGTTATTTATTAATAGGCTGCGACATGATTGGATTACGCCCCGTCTTACTGAATGCTGGAGCCACGGTGTTCTGATGGAGTTAGAAAGTAAGTTACCCAAAGGTGGCCGCACGGCAGCCTCCTCCCATCTGAAGTGGATGCTTTTTTCTTATGTCGTTCTCTCCTGCCTTCCCTCAGAGACAAAGGGGATTATACAGCTCGTCTTATACAGTTCTTATATTTTAAGATTAAAAACAGAATACCGGCGGAGGGCTGAGGGCTATAAAATTGTGATCAAAAGTCCGTAAAATTATAGAACTTGTGTTTTCCTGAGAACAGAGCATCTTCACAATGATGTTTTTTTCCTTAAAGGGGCTGGGAAGCTTACGGATTGATCCGCAGAGAAATGTAAGCTATATTTCCAGGTGGGGAAAAATAGAGTTACATGCTTGAAAGGTTAATGGCTGGTAAGCGTCAATTTTCTGCAATCCTGGCTAATAAAAATAGCATATGAGACATAAAATGTCACGCTGCCAAAATTGCAGGGCCTTTGAAATCCATCTTGTAGTCTCGGATCCTTTGAAGGGGGTGGGGGAGGGGATGGAGCGTGAGCTCCGAGTCTTTTCCCCCCTGGTTGCGCGAAGGACTTTCAGAAGGTAGGAGCATCTTTAACGCACTGGGAGTGTTTCTTTGGAGTATTTTTGGTTCAAACATTTCACAGCCTGGCTTCCTTGTCCTAGAAATTGCAGACGCGTGTTTATTACAGGGGGCCTGTCTACCTTGATGCCCCTGGGTCGTCCCTGCATGTCTGTGACACGCCCTTGGGGGGGGGGCTTGAAACACTATGAGCATAGTATTGTCCAAAAACCTCTGGTTTTTAAATATGGTGACAGTGACAGACGTTTGCTCTCCCTGAAACTGGAGCGGGGTTGTCTCCACTGCCCAGACTGGAATTCTAGGTCGGGGGGAACCTGGGGCCCCTCCTCATATCAGCCTCGCCTCCTCTCTCCCCATTCTGGTTGCCTTACTTGGGGTGCCCGTGCAGTTAGGGAACACTCATGGAACCTGGCTGAGAGAGCAATCCCTGTGGTGTGTTAGTTTCTCAGTGCCCCCGGCTCTGGGGTGTTCCCGTGAGGCATCGGTCACGGCGTTCAGCCGGGCAGAGTCGCGCCGCCGAGGGCCGGTGGGCCGCCTTCCTGGTTTCTCCGTGAGCAGGATTCAGCCCCTTCCGGAGGGTGTAGAGCCACACGCCTGGGCTCCAGCACCTCACACTGTAAGGGCCCAGCCTGGAGGGTCAGGGGTCTGCATTTAAATTCCGAAAATCTTCCTTGCACGCCTGATGTTGTCTCTGTGGTCCTCACCTGGGGAGGCCACAGGAACGTAAAACAGGAATTAGATTTTCAGAAGTATCAGTGTGGAGGGAGTGCCCCCCTGTAGTGGGAGAAAAGGAGCCCCAACGAGACAGTTCTGTCCAGGTGTGAGATCTTGGTTTCACTTTTTCCCAATTGAAAAATTAAAACAAGGGTCACTGAGGTCTCTCTTCAGCGTGCCCAGGTTTGTTTGGGGTTCCAGTTGGGACCTCGAGGCTGACCCACTTGGGTTCAGAGGGGCTGTGTTGAAATCTGGCAGCTGAGTGGGGGTGGGGCTGAGGCAGGTGCAGGGTGGTGGATCGTGGCCAGAAAGGGCGAGGGGGACTTGGGAGCCAAGCTCCTCACGTGTACAGGGTTGCTTCCTTCTTTCACTTGAAATTATGTCATTAATGGCTTTTCCTCCCTTTACAAAAGAAGCGCCAGGAAGAGAACCCTTTTTAAGCGTGGCCTCGGTCTTCTTGGCAGCCCCACGCCTCTCCTTGTGGGCGAGGCGCCCTTTGTTGGGTTCTAAAAGGATTCTGCGAGGCTGTCGCTCTGAGAAAAAGTCCCCCAGCGGCTCTGAGGGGCAGCTTCAAGGAGGCACTAATTAATCACTCCCACAGCCCATGGGAGCCAAGGCGGGGCTGCCCGAGATAAGGGCCGGTCCCCCATCTGTCTGTAGGCTCCTCCTCTCCTGGACAGAAAATCGCATCACCTCCTCCCTTGGAAAGGTGGTGGTTTTATCAGGAAAGCGTCCCCCCGACCCCTCGTCTAGGAATTGTCGCCTTGCACCCTCCCTTACCAGTTTTGAAATAATACGATTCCCTTCTTGCTTAAATGCCACTCCAGCTAAAACTTTGTTGTTAGAAAATGGCATCTTTGACGAGAGTGTTGTGTACTGGGGACACTCCTGGCCACTCTCCAGGGTGGGGAAGCCGAGGGCGAGGCCCTGTGGGACAGCGGACACTAGTCTGTGTCCTCGTGAGGGAGCCCCGAGCCCTGCGTGTCCCGCGGCAGCCGAGGCGGCGCGTATCTGCTCATTCCTAACACAGTGCGCTCTTCATCTCCATCCCGGCCTCCCCGTGGACTGCTCTTCGCAGGGCTGTAGCTGCTCCAGAAAGTGATTTGATTTCTGAAGTAAGGGAAGGATTAATGTGGCTGGAGCTGGACGAGGCTGGCCCTGCGGCCTGCGCAGGCCGGCTCGTCCAGCCCGTGCCGCTGACGGCTGGTTTGTCATGCGGGAGCGCTGGGGGGTGGCCATATAGGCCGTGCAGAGGTAACTGCAGTCCTACTATTTAAAAACAATCTAGTGCTGTGCGCTGTTAGCATGACGGCCTGTCAGGGAGACACGGCAGGAAACCCCGTCGGCCAGCCTGCCTTGATCCCGTCAGTCCATTTGTGTTTTCCTGAGCGTGAAGCCTCATTTCTCTTGGACCTCCGAAGCCAGGATGTGGGGCCAGAAGCGCATGTCTGCAGCCTCGAACCAAACATCTTTGCAGAGTCCGCAACGGGTGGGCCAGGGCTCTGCTCTGAAATGGTCTCACGTGTCGGGATTAGACTGAGTGTGAGACGCTCCATCTGTGCGGGACGTTCCTGATCCAGGCACTGGTCTTGGGTTTTACCTGGGAATTGGGGAGAGAGGGTTAGAAGCCACACTCAAGCAGTGGGTCAGCGTGATCCCACATTCCTGCCATCTTCCTGTCCCCACCCGAAAATGACAGTCCACAGTCCCAGCCCCGCGGAGCTGGTGTTCCAGCCCTTCCTCCAGTTGCTGTTTCCCTTGATGGGCTGGGCATCCGAGGAGGCCCAGACTGCTGGTCCTGGTTTGATGTTAGGGGCCTGGGGAGACCACAGGGCAGGGGGAGGGTGGGGCTTCGCTTTCCTTTGATACCATGTTGGTGGTGGTGTTTCACTTCATGATGCTGTGGATGCAAAGCAGCCGTAGCCAACGTTGGACCATCCTGGAGACGCTTAGGCCCCCATTTCCCCGTGCCGTACCCACCCGCCGGGCACCAGTGCTGGCCCGCCTGTCCAGGCAGCTGACCTCCCTGGCCCTGCCTGCTCTGTCCCTCTGTCTAGCTGCCCCACCTCCCCCAGCTGGCCCTTCCAGCTGTGGGGGTCTCCAGGGCACATTTCCCCACTGAGCTACCTTTTGCTGTCCTGTCCCTTTCCTTCGGCCTGAGGTAAGTCAAATTGATCACTCCCCTCCACGTTGCACCGTTTCATTAAAATGTGCAGCGATGCAGTCTTTGTTGTACTCCGCTCTGTCTGCCCGAACCATGACCTTGCTGGGAGTGTGTGTGTGTGTGTGTGTGTGTGTGTGTGTGTGCAGGCACGCATGTGTATATGTGTGTGCATGTAAGAGTGTATGTATGAGTGTGCATGTGTGTGTATGTGAGTGCATATGTGTGTATACATATGCATGTGTGTATGTAAATGTGTCTGTATGTGATTGCATATGCATGTGTATGAGTGTGTGTGCATATATGTGTGTGTATTGTATGTGAGTGTGGATATGTATGTGTATGTGAGTGCATAAGTATGTGTGCATATGTGTATGTGAGGGTGTGTGTGTATTTCAGTGTGTGTATGTGAGTGTGCATATGTGTATATGTATGTGTATGTGCGTATATGTGAGTGTACATGTGTATATATGAGTGTGTATGTGAGTGTGCATATGTATGAGTAGTGTGTGAGGGTGTGTATGTGTGTGTACACATTTGTGTGTGTGTGTACATGTATATGTGAGTGTACATGAGTGTGTGTCAGCATGTGTGTGCGAGTGTGTGAGTGAGTCTGTGGGTGTGCTGGGAGACAGCTCGGGAAGAGAGGGTGGTGTGTGTGATGGGGGGGTCAGACCCAGGCCCGAGTTGCACGCCCATGAACCTCCCTCCCCGGAGTCGTCTTGCAGGAGGAAGCAGATGAGCTCCCTCCCACCTTTCAGAGGGGCAGAGGCCAGAACTGACATGCAGGAAAATATGAGAGCACGGTAATTAGATAATTAGAGAAAGATGGGCATAAAATGGAAACGCTGGAGTATTTTTCATTCTGCATCTCCGTACTGGGGCTTCCTCGGTTTATTTATTAAGCCATTATCGAAGTGAAGTAAGATGAGTGGGCCTCCTTCTAATGGAATTGCCCCTGTGTGGGCCGTGTGGGCTCCAGGTGCCCAGTGTGTAATTGGACAACAATGACAATTATGGCATCGGGAGTTTTAGTGCCGGACAGCCTCCCCTTTCTGCGCTGTCCTCCCTGCTCGTGAACTGCCGATGAAGCAGGGGCAGGGCTGGCTTCCAGCCCATTCCACCAGAGCCGCAGGGTGGCTGCCAGTTGGCCTGGCACTTTTCTCTGGGTCAGATCTGTGTTCTAACCTGGGTGGAAACACGTTTGTTGCCATTTGGGAAACGTTCACTCCATAGGCTCTTTGCCGCTTCCCACTACGTGGGAGCCAGGCAGTTATGGGCCTGGGGGCCAGGGGGCCAAGGGGGCCCAGCTATTGACTTCTGCTTTAGTTTGTGATTGTTTGCCTGATCTGCCTCCCCACCATCCCCACCCTTCCCCAGGTAGCTTGTTCTGCCATGGCATTTCACTGTGGAGAATTGGGCACCTCTGTGAAATTATACTGACCCGAGGAGATCGAACTTGGGAAGTTATCCATCGCGCTCCCCTGCTTCGCTGTGCCAGAGGCCTCTCCAAATGAGGCAGTAATATTGGCTGGGGGCAGGGGACGTCCTTCCTGCTGTGAGGTCCAGAGGCCCTACCCTGGGGCTCAGCCCCCTGGGAAACAGCTCAGGGCTTATGGTAAGTATCAGAATTCGAGAGAAGTCCAGGCAGTTTGGAAGGTGTTTTACTGGAATGGGATGGTCTGCAAAGCATGTTCTCTCTCCTCTAGAGCTGGGACTTCACTGGGTCCCCTTCCCAGGCCTCTGAGGGATGAGCCTGTGGGAGCCCCATGGCTCTAAGGAAGAGGACCCCACATGGTCTCAGACACAGGCTGGCTGACACAGTGATGAGCTTCACCTCTGAAGTGGGCTTCCTTTAGATGCCAGTGGCAAGGACCTGTATTTGGGGAGGTTCACGGTTAACTTGCTCCCCTTCGTGAGCAGTGAAGGCCGTGGGGATGTGATGGCCCGTGGCTGCAGCAGGGCTCTGCTCAGAGGCACTGCCTCTCCTTTCTGAGGCCCCTCCACAGTAGCCATGTGGCCGTGACTGCCATTGCTAAGGGCTGTCGTTCTGTCCCCACAGTACCCCAGAAGCATTCCATGAAACACGCATCAGGAACCTTCTACTCCGTGGGCAGGAACCAGGCGCAGGCGGTGGCTTGTCCTCCCGCCCAGCTGATGGCTCAGTCCCCCCATTGGCCTCTGCCCTCAGCTCCGCTCTCATACTACCCTTTGCCAAAATACCGGGAGCCTTGGAAGCTGAGTTCCAGGGGTCCCAGCACCCTGCAGCCACCACGAGACCAGGCTCTGAGGGACACTCAGGGCCGATAGATGAGCAAGTGAGGGACCGTGTCCTCTGCTCCAGTCGTCCTGTGAGTACTAGGGTCTCCTGGAGGCCAGGCAGCAGAGGGGAGACCAGAGAAGTGGGGAAGACTGGGAGTTAGGGCAGCCTCACCCTCCGGAGGGTGGTGCCCTTGCCTAAGCCCTGTGGGAAGTAGGTTTGGCCGCAGTTCCAGTTTCCAAGGAGCATGTGTACATGGAATTGTGTATATGTGATGTGTCATCATGTGGGCACACATGCATGCTGTGTATACATGTGTGTAACGGCATGTGACTGGTGTGTGTTCATCTGTGCATGTGTACCGTGTGCATGTAGGTGTGGTATAATGTGCGCACACATGTGACCTGTGTCCATATGTGCACACATGTTCTGTGTGTAGGTGTGTGAGTATGGCACATACATGTGTGTGCACATTAGTGTGCTGTATGGTTGTGTGTGCAAAGATGTTGGTGCTGTGTGTGGTGTGCACAAATATGAATGTGTGGTATGGTCATGTGTGCACACATGTGTGGGCTCAGCTCGTGTGACTGTGATGTTTGCACATGTGTACATGCAGGTATATGTGTGTGTGTGCAAGCATGTGCATGGGTGCATGGTATGCATGCACATTCCTGTACATGTGGTACATGTGTGGTGTGGGGGATGGAAGGATGTTTCCCGTTCTTTTCTACTGGAGACGATGCCAGGATGACAATCTATGTAAACACATTGTAGGGTACATCTCGCCATGAGGAATCGCTAGAGCAGAATCAGAATTTCTTGTTCAGAGGCTGGTGGTCACGCAGTCCTGGGTCCACACGTCCAAAGGATGTTTTAAAGAGGCTAGGACTTTGGGAACCCTCACTTCCCCACGCCTCCCCAGGCTGGAGGCCTCTCACATGGCCCACCTTTTAAAAATGTTTTCCAGTGGGATGAGTATGAGATGGCATCATCTAGCACATTTATTTAATTAGTTGAGAGATCTTTTTCTTTTGCAAATTGCGTGTTGGTGTTTGTCAGTTTTTCTATCAGATGATCGGAATGGCCACGTGCAAATGTAGAGATTCATTTGGGGAAACTCCAACATCTGTCTTCAGCCTACAAACACAGCCTGAATTTGTTAGCACAGTCACCATGGAAATCCCTCAGGAAGCTTTTGTGATTTTTTTCAAGTAGCTTTGGTGCATTCTTAGAGTTTGTCCCTGACTGCTTAACATGTGCGAATGTGTGCTTACTGTGTACATAGGATGGAGGTGTTGGTTGATGCAGTCTCTTACCCAATGACCACTTGTTTATATTAATAAGTAAATAAATCCCATCCAAACTGGCCAAAGCCCCCAACACAGATTCTCTGAAAGGCAGCAGAGTTTCTAAGGCCTGAAGTCAGGATTAAAGTAGCTCCGAGGACAAGGGCAGCCACCCGTGGATCATGTCACCTCCCCTTTTCTGTAAAGGACCAGACAGTGACTGATTTAGGCCTGGGGACCTTTTCAGACCTGCCACTACAGCACACAAGCAGCCACAGACACTTTGTAATAAATGGGTGTGTTTAGTTGTGTGCCAATAAAACTTTATTTGCAGCATCAAGCTGACACAGCCCCTCCTTTCTGCCCCTGTATCAGATCCTCTCCTTGCGCTGTCCTATTGGTCTGTGTACACGAAGGGAAATAGCTGTGCTGGTTGAGTCCCGTTGCTCTGAATACATGATTCTTTAGCCTTCCTAACGACGTTGTGAAGTTTGCTGTCATCGGCCCCATTTGACAGGTGAAGAAACTGAGGCCAGCAAGCTCAAAGGACACAGGCAAGGTCAAATAACTATTAAATGGCAGAGCTGGGCCTTAAACCCATGGACAATCACAGTGGCCATAGAAGTGCAGGGCCAGGCATAGAAGTCAGAGGCTATGGGCATGCAGTAGGTGACAGTCCCTTGGGGCCCAGTGGCCTCAAGGAGGAGGCAGAGGACCAGGACTCGGGAAGCAGAGGGGCCTGGCCTGGCCCTGCAGCCCTGCCGCGAGCATCTTCTGCCGGCGGATAACAGTGGCGCCGTGATGCGGCTATGATAAGGGAAGATAAAGGAAGTTAAACACAATTAAGCACTGATGGATCATGTCTTCAGTTCTCAATTTAATGATCTGCAGCCGCAAGCCTGGAGTTGTGCACAAACCAATTCCTTGCCTCCCTTTTGCTCTGTTCACCCCAGATAAGGAAGGGAAAGGATTGCTGCCTGGGCGTGAAACCCAAATGCCAGTGTTCTGCCTCATTACACAAAACGGCCCTCCTGGCTCATGGAGAGCTCGCTCTGTGCAGTGCCGCCACCAGGTCACCCAGGTGCCAGGGCAGGTAATGCTCAGGGTCACCTGCCTCTGCTAGAAAATGAAGGTACCTGCACCTCCAGCCAGGGTGCAAGTTCTTTTGGAGCCAGATTTTTTCTGGGAGCTTGAGTTCCACAGAATGAAAGACAATTACAGCCAAGAGGATTTGGAAGGACAGTGACCAGCCTTCAAGGTGACTCTTTCACCCCAATGGATCTCGTGAAGGAAGCCTCTGGTGTAGTTTATCCTCGCGGTTCGTTTCCCAGGTGGAGTGTATCCCCAGGTGGGGTTTTCTGCTTACAGTTCCCAGAAACACCCCCTTGCATGGGCCGGCCGTACCTCCTGGCTTATCCATAGAGACGAAATTTCCCGTCTTCGGTTCAGGCCCCTGAAGTTGAACAATGTAAACTGTTTTAGCTAAAAAATCACATTTGTCACTCTTGACTAACAATCTGATTTCCTTGCCCACTGGCATTCGAGGTTATGGTCGTGGGTTGGGGATGACCAGTGTGAGCTGTGGGCGCTCAGGTAGGTCTGTTTGGGGTTGGGCTGGGGCGGGGGCTGGGTCCTGTTAGTCGCACCATCTTCTCAGAGTTGCCCAGAGCCCCCAGAAAGGAGCGGACACCGAGCAGTTCCTAATTAAGGAGCCTGCCGCCCACAGCCTCGGCTGGCAGGCCAGAGCTGCAGTTACCACGGGCCCAGGTGGCCACGTGCTGCACCAGGCGACACCATCCTTGGCGGCACAACTCATGGCGGCCGCTGCAGACCACACGGCAGGTGAGGGTGCCTGCGACTGGAGCCCGCCTGTCCTGCGTGGACACTGCCCCGCGTGGGCGCGGCCCGCTGCTCCAGGAGGAAGCGGGGCGGCTTCGGCTTCTGTGTGCCTGAGTTTGCGGCTGTCCATCGTGGTCAGTGGTAATAGCAGTACTGAAATTGGGCTTAAAGGAACGAGGCTGCATGGGTGCTGCAGGGAAGGGCAGGAGATGGAAACCGTCAGGAAGTCGCTCTTTCTCTCCAGGGGTGTCACGGGAAGTGGTTTTTAAACACGCTCCTTCTTTGGAAGGTAGCAGCTGGTGTTGCTCCGGGGCCAAAGGGAAAATTCAGAGACGCTCCTGCGTGTTTCTGGGGTGACGGGACATGGAGAAGGGGTGGCTCCCCAGCGCCGGCGGTGCTTGTCTGGTCCTAGTGGAAGGCCTGTGCCGCTGAGCAGCGTGCAAGGGCCGCCCCTCACTTCCTCCACGCAGCGCCGGCAGCGGAGGTGGACCCCACTCCGAGGGGTGGACGCGGAGGCTTGGGTAGAGTGACACGTGCAGAGAGAGCCTGGCCTGAGTCTCGTTCCCCCGCAGCCTCTCCATGCTCAGGGCAGGCTGATGGGGGGTCTCTGCTTACTTTCTCTCCCCAGGCATTCCCATGCTAAGAGACCAGGCTGGGGAGGAGCTGGCACCTTAGGGTGCTGGGGGGCAGAGAGTGCCTGGAGAGGATGGCCATGGGTCAGAGCAGCCTCTGCTTTTGCATGAAAGTGTCTGAGGCTTGCTTGGTGACTGTGTGAGGCAGGATGTGACCTGGGAATGCCCCATAGTCAGCATTGTGGGTTGAGGGCCATAGCGGGTGGGGAGGCCGGCTGACTCCCTTCTCAGCCTCAGTTACTGGCCCTGACCACCCACAGTGGTGAGGGCCCTTGTTCTTGCTTCAGGCATGGCACCCGTCCCCTGGTACACAGCTAAGCCTTTGCCTTGTGCCACCACGGGGCTGGACTCAGGAATGAAACAGTAAACAGGACACCACCACCACCACCACCCTGCTACATCCTTTGGAGGGAACAGACATCCCAGAGGAATCTGTAGAGTGAGAAAGGGCCATGGGTGGAATGAGCAGGTGCTGTGGGGACATGTGGTAGAGGGTCTACCCCAGGACACGGGGCAGAGGTGAGGGGGCTCAGGAGGAGGGACACAGTGGACTTACCTGAGAGGAGAGAGGAGTCCAGGAACCAAGGTGGACCAGATGAAGATGGGTTGTCTACGTCATGTTAATGGTTAGTGTGTGTGTGTGAAGGCGGGGAGAGAGAGAGGAGAGGGGAAAGGAGAGAGAGAGAGACCTGTGAGACATAATCCCAGCTCCGGGGCTGTCCTAGGCAGCAAGGCAATGAGGCCCCTGCTCCTATGGAATGTATAGTTCACACAGGGAGGGCCCTGCTGGGCATAAGTTCTCAAAGTTGTTGGGTAATGGTTATTACCCAGCAGATTTTTCTGATAGAAAAAGGTGAATTTAAAACTAAGCCAGTGAATACCCCCCACCCCACCTCCCGACACACGCAAGCATACCCGCACATAAACAGACAGAAGTTTTACAGAACAGTATTTACCTTCCTAGGATATGTGGTGTAATTACCACTGGTATTTCCTATTCTGTTCTACTTCATTTAAAAATCTTCATCACTGCTTTCCAATTTGAAAAGCACCCTCTGGAGGGGCTGCCACTGGGTGGGCATGTGGGCAGTTTTGGAAAGAATGAGTTTGGCTGAAGATTCCTATAGGGATAAGTGATTCAGGCCTAATCAGGTGGGTGGATGGATGGATGGATGGATGATGGATAGATGGATGGATGAGTGGATGGATGGATGGTTGAGTGGATGGATGATGGATGGATGGATGGATGGATGGATGGATGATGGATGGATGGATGGATGGATGGATGGATGGATGATGGATGGATGGATGGGTGGATGGATGATGGGTGGATGGTTGGAAGATGGATGGTTGGAGGGTGGATTCATGGATGAATATATGTACGTATGTATAGATGAATGGATATATAGACTAGGTAGTCGGTGGAAGGATGGATTAGTAGGGGTGAAGGAGGGAGGGGTGGATTAATTTGCATTTCTTCATAATGGTTGTTACCCAGCAAATTTTTCTGGAGCTGCTTGGTGTGGTTGGCAGGACTTGGGGGCTGCAATAAGTGAGCAGGAGCGGGGAAGCCCACTGAGCTCCCGTTGGAGCAGCTTCTTCACCTGCAGTGTATCCTGGGGTTCCTCATGAGGCCTCTCTTCTCAAACGACATGGGCCAGCGCTGGCCTTGCAGTGAGGCATGTCCTGCATCCGGTGTAAAACAATGCCGGGGAAGCATCACGCACAAGGTGATTTTCAGGTGTGTTAGTGTCGCCGGCTCCAAGAGGGCCAGGGTATGGGCCTCTTCCTAG
This sequence comes from Miniopterus natalensis, assembly GCF_054644295.1. NCBI lineage: Eukaryota > Metazoa > Chordata > Mammalia > Chiroptera > Miniopteridae > Miniopterus > Miniopterus natalensis. The sequence continues at coordinate 82,036,903 of NC_142087.1, forward strand.
TGCCAGGGACAGAGCCCGTGCATAGTAAGCACCACTATCCGTCCCAGAAAGGATCATGTCTGCCCTCCTCGCTGCCAAGGCTGGATTCCAGCAGCCGGTGGGCATGATTTCCATTCTGTCTCATGTGATAGAGACATGAGTGAGCATCAAACCCTTCACGGGGCTCGCATTGTTTTAGTGTGTTTTCCTTTAATCTAATCAGTGCGCGCCCTTGGCTGCACTTTCATGGGTCTATGGGGAGACCCAAGCGAATGCATTTCGTGCCTTGGTCGGCATGGCAATCAGATGGGCTGCTCCTGGCTGTGGAGGCCTCTCTCCCTTGCAAAGTGCTCCGCCTTCCTCTGGGTCTGGGGTTTCAGGGTGGCTCAGGGTGTGTTATCCCACTTCAGGGACGCCTGCCCCAGAGTCCCACCAAGGCTTGGGCACCAGGAGGCGGCTTCTGTGCGGTGATTTCATTGACTGGTGTTACTGGAGCCCTGTGCTGGTACTGGGGGGCGACTTGGCATCAGGGGACCTGGCTGAGAGCCGGCTCCTGGCCTGTGTTCAGAGGCCACCTGACCTTGGACCCTGGCGGAGTGTCTCAGTCCTGGGGCATCACAGGCATCCCGGCCATAGGCTCGAATGAGCAGGGAGATCAGTTGAGCCGAGGGTGTCCAGGCAGCAGGATTAGATTGACGTCGTTGTCTGTGTTGATCAGTTGTCCCAGACAATCGGCAGTCCCCTCAGAGAACAAGGGTGTGCCCACCCCAAGCCTGGCTCTCCCCTCCCTGCCTCTTCCTCTCAGAACCCTCTCCCCTCTCCTGGGGTGTATTTCTGGAACATTCTCACCGGCCAGGCCCTGGTTGGCCCCCGTGAGTATTGAGTGGCAAGGACTCTCCCTGTCTGCAGTTGTGCCCTGAGGATTGGGTCCAGGGTTTTACTGTTCCTACCACATCTCCTTTGAAAAATCACACGATTTCTGATAGACACCCCGAGCCTCTCCCAGCCACACGGTTGTAATTCTACTGTAATCATCACCCTTTCTCTTGCCAAAAAAATAAAAATAAACTTAAAAGAACCTAATTCCCAAGTCAAGCCTCAGAGGAGCCTGGACTTGGCTCCTGAGAGCCCTCTGTGGTGGTGCTGGAGTGGGGGCCCACGTCCGGGTGAGGCGACCGTGATGGCGCTAACTCAGGAGGAAAACATGCTCTGAAGGCACAGAGGGGTCTGGAAATACTAAGGTTAGTAGCCTGGTGGCCCCGGTGGCAGAACTTTGAATAAGTATCACTGAGTTTCATGAGTCCAGTGTGTTCCCAGTGAGGTGGTGAAGCCCTGAAGTGCAGGTTTATTCGGGGGGGAGGTTTATTGTCATTTTAATCAAGTTAAGATGAGGTCCTGCTGCAGGAGGGGCTCTAAGTCCCATGACCAGTGTCCTTACAGAGAAGCAAGAGGACACTTAACCCAGTGTTGGACAGGGACCCACAGGGGAAGGTGACACTGGAGGCAGACAGAGATTGGAGCCCTGAGTGCAAACCGGGGACACAGGCTGGCCTGGGAGAGGCAAGACGTGTCCCCCTGCAGGGTGCAGGGGAGCGCAACCCCGGGGTCCCCGATACCAACCTTGGCTCCAGATCTGAGAGGTGACGGTCTGTTGTTTCAGGCCCCCACAGTGGCGCCTTGTTGGGGAGCCCTGGGACCCTCATGCCGTCCTGGGTAGGGCAGTGTGGGAAAACCCGGAGGGGGGAGGTGGCAGGACGGACAGGGAGGTCGCCTGTGTGTTGCTCACTTCTCGTTAGGAACCCCCAGAGGTGGCTTTCTGGAGAAACTCATGCTGGGGGCTGGCCTCGCTCCAGACCCATGGGGTTGACATGAGGACTCAGGTGTGGTTCTTGGGTCATCGCAGCGTTGTTGGTTGTCCGCTCTGTTCCTGATCCCCACGCTCGTCCCTTTCGCCTGGCCCTGTGGGAGCCTCATGAAGCCACACTCTATATGCGACAGTGGGGAGGAGCAAAGCCCAAACAGCAGCCCGTGGAAGCGCTCGGGGCCCTTTGACACCGGCGTAAAGTCGGCGGGCCTCTGCCCAGTGGATCCCAGTGGGCCGGGACGCTTGCAGCAGGATGCCTGGGTCGGGACCGGTTCTCATAAAAGAACATTATGAAAATGATATTTAAGGGAAGTGTTTATTCATTGAACAAACGCGTGGCCTGTTCTAGGCACTGACAGTTGCCTGGTGCATGAACAGAAGGTTCTGCCGGCTTGGAGTCCATGGACCAGGGCAGAGTAGGACTGGCCCTGAGTCAGCGAGATCCCAGGGGGAGGCTGGTGGTCCAGAGCAGAAAATGGGGTGTGGTTGGAGGCAGGGTGCACCTGTCAGGTAAAACAACATTAAGGGGACATCTGAATAGTGAGGAGAGGGGTGAGCCACACACAGGAGGATCTGAGGAGAGTTTCTGGGCGGAGGATTCAGCACCTGCCAAGGCCCTGAGCTGGGCGTCTTCCAGGAACAGGAAGAAGCCCAGGTGGCTGGGGTGACGGGAGTTCCAGGAGGAGAGGGGACAGTCAGAGGTGTACGGCAGACCTGTGCAGGTGCCGCAGGTGAGCCCAGGCCTCCTCTGTCATGACCAGGAACCTCACTCACAGCTCACTAAGAGCCCCAGGTGGGCTTGGCCCTTGTGGGTTCTTTCCACAGTGATGGAGCAGCCATGGCTGGCTGATGGCAAGAAACCCCCCCCCTCCGCTCGTAGGAGCCACTGGAAGCTGCAGACTCCCCAACTCTCAACCCCATTAGCTTCCCCAGGTCTCCACACTGAGTAGGAAGGCCAGGGAAGCTGACCTCATGGCCTTAGCACAGCAGTGCCACAGGCTGTGCTGCGGTGGGTGTCTCACCAGAGGGCCCACCGCTCACTGCTGCCAGGCCCTCGCACAGACTGGGGAGCCACGACTTAGCTGCGGCCCTGGAAAGTGAAAGAACAAGACCGGAGCCGCCTGCCTCAGTGGTCAGTCCATAAAGGCTTTTGGTCACTCTGCATACAGGAGTCGAGGGGGAAGCTGGGCTGTGCACAACTTCAAGGTCACCCCCCTGGACTGTCCCACTCGGGAGGCTGCAGCCAACAATATCTGGAACGCATGTCAGTGCAGTTTAGACGGGGCTGCTGCTCCCATCCTGTGCCTGGGGTGACCTTGGGACAGACCTGGCTGCCAAGGTCACACCACGTCCCGGTGCCCCCACCCTGGGCACTGGGCCCTGCAGAGTTCTGTCTTCAGTTCTGCCCAGGGATCCATCTCTGGCAATAAAACTCCTCTCTAAAAATAGGTCACGTAAAGGCCTCAACTTCTTTTTCTAATTAGTGTTAAGAATTTATTGAATATACATCATACGTATAGATCACAATATTATTAAAATTGCTATTAAGACTTCACACATCAGACTGTTTCTGGCGGTGGGGATGCAGGGAGCCGGCGCTGGCGGAGAACCATCTCTGCGTTAGCGAGATAAAGGACAATTTAGGACGATTACAAAAGCAGTGATTTAGTGCAACATAAAACTCTGCTGAGAACTAATTCGTAATGCCAGCTGCTGCTAAGCTTCTTAATCTTTATCTAGTTCAATTAAAATCTGAATGTTTGGGATTTCATTAACAGCCGGGGGTTTGGAAATTACACGCGCGCTCACACTGCCTTCCGTTGCTGACGGGCAGTATTGGCGTTTCCCCGGCCGTCGGCGGGTGACCTGGGTGTGACTAGCAGGGCAGAACTTGGCGGGCGGTGCGGAGGGAAGACAGGATTAGTCTAGTGTTTCATTCAGATCCAACTGACAAAAGTAGGAGACTCCACCCAAAACAGTGCACCTGCTGTTGCGGCAGGCGATAGGGACCAGCTCTGCAGGTGACGGTGGGAGGCTATCCCAGCCCCTCGGCCGCAGGGGCCGCTCTGGGCGACTTCCGTCCGGTCCCTTGCCTGGCACCTGTGCGTGCGGAGCAGGCCTGCTCATCACTTGAGAGCAGATTTGCTACCTGTCAACTCACTGTGCATCTTCCAGGCTTTGCAAGCAGATCTTCCCCAAATTACTCTGACCAAACTGATGAACCAGCTCAATGAATAGCTTCAGTTTAAAAACCAAAAACAGAAGGACGTGTCCCATGCCTGTTTCCCCTGGACCTGGGTGTCAGGGTCTGTCGTCAGGACCTCCCTCCTGCTCCTGAGAATGAGGACCCCGCCCTCGCCCGAGCCCAGCTTTCTCAGCTGTGCCCCGGAAGCCCCACGGCCCACGCCACCTCGAGACGCATTTCTACTTCCCGGGAATCCGGCTCCCATTTCTTAGACGTCAGTATTTTGGATGGAATCAGAACCTCTCGGTCCTTCAGGGAGAGTGGTCACGTGCTCATCCCAGAGGCGTCATCGAACTGTTCAGTTGTTGTCGTTTCAGTCATCCTGAAACCGTGGTTTTCTTTGTCATGTTATCTGATATCTACTTCTCGCCGCTTCATTGTCTTCTCTCTGTTGTGAGCTCCTGGAGGGCAAGAGGCCTGTGTGTGTGTGTGTGTGTGTGTGTGTGTGTGTGTGTGTGTGTGTGGTATGTGCACATGTGTGTATGTTACCTGTGTGTTGTGTGTTGCACTGTTGTGTGTATGTCTCTGTTTTCGAGCGGCATCTGATCTGAGCCTCACAACCCGCAGGCTTGCATCATGTGAGCAAATGCTGCACATTTTGCACGTAAACTTGTCTTTTCACTTTGTAATTTCCCCCCTTTGTCCCATGGGGAGAGAAGGAAACCTATTCACCACCTTCGATGCATCTGAAGCTACAGTCTTACTTCCTTCCAACTTTGCAAATTTAATGTGTTCACGAGTAACATCAGAATCTTGTTAAATTGCCAATTCTGAACCAGAGGCCTGGTCCGGGGCTGAGGGCACACACACGTCCACGAACACCCGGCCGCTGCTGGACGGGGACCACACCCACGCACCTGGAGGTCCTCATCACGCCAGTCCTGCGCCAGACCCCGAGGGACTGTAGTAAACCCCGTGACTCACCCCAGCTCCCGGCCTCCCCCCTCTGTCTGAGCACCCAGCGCGCTGAGCGACATGACTTCACTTGCACATGCTCAGAGTGTCCGGCATACTGCTCGCAGGTAGTGCAGTGGCTTGTGTTACGTGGAGATGAGAGTGGCTGCCATGACCTGGTACTTGTCATTTCCACTTGTAAAGACGAAGACAGAAATAAATAAGCAAAGGAGGCGGCCACATCCCTCACAGATTCGGCAAAGGCCTCACCAGGGAGACGTGGGCGTTGGGAGCTCAAACTGACGGTGGTGTGAGGTGTGTCTGTTCGTGCAGCTCCCGGTGTGGAGATCTGGCCACAATGGATCCAGTAGGGACAATGGATACCCTTCCCTGTAATCAGTCTTGAACTTCACGATCTAATGGCACCTCCTGCTGCTGTTGCTTTTTCTCTAGGTCTTTTAATGCTTTTACAGCACAGCCAGTCCCTCTGCTACAGCTCAGAGCCCCGGGCGGTTCCTGGCAGTCACTCTTGAAAAGTTTGAATGTTCATTCTTCCCTTCCCAGTTGCTTATGGTTTCATTTCCATCTGCTGGTTTCAAGAGTCTTTAAAGGATTGCTGGAAAGGATGGTTATTGTGAATCTTGACCCAACAAGTTACTTGAGAATATTATAGGGAACACATTCTAGGTTCCTGCAAAGTTCCACGTCTTCTCCAGGACTTGGCTGATTTGCTGTGTGGCTGCAATGCCATTGAGTTTTTAAAATTTTTGATTGACATATAACTATATGCCAAAAACAAGTGCGCAGGTCATGAGCGTGCAGGCGCCAGCCTCAAGGAGCAGAGTGAACCCTTTCCCAGTAGTCGCTCGCTTCCAGAGGGCGTGCTCTGCATCCCTTTTGCCGGACCCTGAACTTAAGGTCAGTGGACGCCCACAGCGTCTGCTCTCGAATCTGGCATCGTTGATGCAGCACCATGGTCATCTGGATGTGGGTGATACGTGGCACAGCTTCCTCCCTGTCTCTACTGCGGAGTGTTCCTTTCTGCGACACCCCATGATCTCCGTGTCCAGTCCACGCCCACAGGCGTGTGGATTTTTCTGATGATGCCACAACAGGTGATGTCACCTGGGCCCCTAAGAGGCTTGTGCAAGCTGCAGCAGCACCCATGTGGATCCCAGCTCTCCTCACATTCGTGATGAGAGGCCCAGAACTTTCTAAGTACAATGGAAGCTCGAAATGGTGGGTGTGTCAAAGCGGAACTTCAGTGCTCAGGGGAGGTGAGATGCCTCCTGCATCTTCCTGTTGGTCCCACGTGAGCCTCCTGGTTTTCAGTGCATGTCGCCTGCTGTTGTGCAGGTGACCCACACCAGGGGTGGTGCGCTCCCTGAGGGTTATGCAGAGTTCTGTAATGTCATATACTGTGAGCATTCACACACTCAAGCAAGGCTATCACACAGCAGCCTTGAGGCACGAGGTTGGGTGGCGGAAATAGTTTGGCGCGAATCAAATTAGTGGGATCTGTGTCCTTTGTGGGGAGGGGGAGGCGGAAGCAGGGACATCAGTGACACCCTCCTTTTGCTGTGTTGTGCACAAAAGCTGTGCAGACAATCTCTGGCCACCTGCAAATCCTGGGAAAAGGCAGATATGCCAGTGTCTCTGAGATCTTTCTGCTGAGACGGCTGCTGTTCTGTTCACGGGAGTAATTGCCTGTGAGGGGAGCTGGGAGGAAGCGGCAGAGCTGGGCTTACCATTCGGCACAGTCCAGACAAAACACGTGGTATGCTCAGTTACCCAGAGTGTGGTTCTCAGTTGCTCACGTGGACCTTTGGAGCAGCTCCCGGAGGTCTTGCAATAAAGGTGAACGACGTGGCACGTGGAGGAGAGCTGGGCGCTGCGATTTCTGGAGGGTAGACTTTGCTGCCAGAAACCTCTCTGTTCCTGAAATACCCCTTCCCATACCTCTGAGGCTGCCCGGGACCCAATGAGAGGTGGGGCCCTGGGAGCAGGGCCGGCAGCTCGCAGGGAGCAGGTGCTGGATCCTGGTCCCACAAGGTGAGCACGTGCCCCGCAGCGCCCACCTCGACAGCTCTTGGCGGGGCCGGACCGGCTGCAGATTGGCGGGCCTGGTGCATAACGAAAGAGTGCAGCTCTTGTTCCAAAATAAGGAATAGGTTCGAGATGGTGGCAGCAGAGCAGGAGCCAGGAACAGGCCCTCTGAGCGTGGAGGTCTGTGTGGGGTGAGAGTTGCTCGCCCTGAGACTGGCACTGCCCAGGGGCCACCTGAGGGCCAGGGGTCCTGCGAGCTCCTCGGAGCGGGATCCTGAGGTCTCTCGGCTGAGCACCGGGCCTGTGGGGCCAGTGGGGCTCCCACACTTGGAGCTCAGGTGCGAGTGTCAGGGAGGTGTGGGGAGGGGGCGTCCGGCACGGACCATCCAGGGCACAGCTGTCCTCTCCGCCTCCCAGCTGCCCTGGGGTGGGCACCGCTCTCCCCTCTGAATATTTATTTAAGGAGGTTTACGTAGGGGTGATGGGCTTTTGTGAACAAGATAGTAATTTGGAGGCAAAAGAAAAAAAGTAACAGAAAAAAGGAAGGGAAATGATTCTAGATCATAACCCTTCCAGAACCGTCCCCCAGCCTGGGCATTATCTTCACACTGCCGCTGGGAGGACGCCCATGACCTTCATGATAACATGAGGAGATTCGCATGGTAGAAGCATTCACTTCTGGACCTTCTTGTTCATTCACCCAGCCCACACGTCCCTGTGCCGTGCCCTGGATTCAGCAGTGAACAAAGTCCGAGGAAGGTCTGTGGCATTTAGACACGACAAGTGCGTTGCAGGGGATCTTGGGGCTGGGCATCGCTGGCTGCAAACCAGCTTGTAGAGTCCCTTAGAAAGAGGAAACCTTGGCCGAGAGTCGGGGAAGTCCCTGGAGGGGCCGGCTCAGCGAGGGTGGAGTTAGTGACATCAGCCTCTGCCCCGCCTCCCGCCTCTCAGCCACCCTCTCGGCTCCGCTGGCCCCTGCAGGGTGACTTTCCTCTTGGTCACAGAGATGGCCACAGTTGTTGTCCAGGGGTGGCCCTGCAGAGATCCCAAGGCTCATGCCAATCAGGGAAGGCCACCTGCCACCTCTGAACCCCCGACCGTGCCCACAGAGTGCCACCTGCAGGATGGCTCAGCCCAGAACCAGTGGGGGCCAGGGCGATGGGGTAGGTCCCGTGTCACCAGCCCATCAGGCTCTTCACTCTTGTGGGGAAAGTTTGTCTCCTACCAGCGGGGGGGGGGCGGGGGACGAGTGTTTATCAGAACACTTGTCCTGATCAGGGATGGGAAAGACTCAACAAAAAGACCAGAGGCGAAATCAGAAAGGAAAAGGTGGCTGGGTCTAAAGCAATAAGTATTTTAAAACTTATTAAAAAGTAAAACATTTCGCCCAGTGGGTGTGGCTCAGCGGATCCAGGAGATAGCGGTTGATTCCTGGTTGGGGCACATGCCTGGGTTGCGGGCTCCATCCCAGCAGGGGGCGTGTGGGAGGCGGCTGATCGTTGACTCATCACTGATGTTTCCATCTCTCCCTCCCTCTCTCTGAAATCAATAAAGACATATATATATTTTTTTAAAAAAGTAACACATTTCACATTAAAAAGGCTAACAGAGTGGGGAAAATAACTGCGACGAATACGAAGGGGCATTTCTCACCTTTAGGATGAAGGGGCCAGGGCCTGGCAAGAATGACGTGGAGGGCACAGTGGAGAAAGCGGAAGCAGGAAAACCAGAGCAGCCGGTGTTCGCCAACCGGGAACACGTACAGCTCCTCTGGTCACCAGGGAGCGACCTGAAAACCGCGTGTTGCCACTTTTGTCTGGCCAACGAAACCAAGTGGTGTTTTCCTTTTGAGTGCTGTTGCTCACTGGGCGAGACCTGTCAAGTTGGCATTTTTACATCACATCAAGAAATGTGACATCGAGACACACACGAGGTTGACAGAGTAGGTGGAGAGCCGGAGAAATGGGTGTGCGTTCTGTCTCAGTGATTCCAGATGTAGCCGGTCCTCCCCAGGGCAACCGGAGCGTGGGAGGGGCTGTGCGGGACGCGCGGGCTGGCAGGCAGCAGTGGGCGAGCCGCCCGCCCTGACCGCACCCCACCAGGGGCTCCTCCCTTCCAGCTTTTTCCCTCTTTGCTCCCGTCTCCCCGCCCAGCTGCTCTGTGGGCCGGGGCTGCTGACAGCAGGACCCCTGTCCCTCCATCCCTGTGTCCCTCCATCCCCGTAGATCTCTGTCCCCATGTTCCCCGCTGCACACAGCGGCGTTTGCACAGACACACGTACAGTCAGTGCTGACCGGGTGGCAGGATGGGCCGAGGGAGGTGGTGAAGTCCTTGTAGCATGTAACTGTAACCACAAACCAGCTCCGAGGGTCCCATCCTGTTTCCAACGAGACCCAGAACCACAGCTCCCCACACTCATAAGTCACACCTGTGGACACCTCATGAGTAACCCTATGAACACCTCATGGGTCGCCCCTGTGAACACCTCACGGGTCCCCCCTGTGAACCCCACTCACAAGTAACCCTGTGACCCCTCAGCTGCTCCCCCAGCAGAACCACAGGACCAGACGTGACAGGAACCTGGAGGGGAACCTTTCAGAAGCGCAGGGTGCGCTGTCCAGGAAGAGCTGGTGCTGAAGCCCCTCAGATCCCGCCCACCCTGGGTGGGGAGACAGATTTAAGCTCCGCCTCCTGTCTCCCGCCAGCAAACTCAAAAATAAAAGCTCTTTCTTTTCTCAAGAGCTAATGTCGTAGTAGCATGTTGACACCTCCCAGAACAGAGCTCCAGCCCCTGCGCCCTGGCGGTGCCTCTGGGCCGGCACCAGCCCCTCTCCACCCTCTCAGCCCTTCCTGTCCACCCTGCCTTCTGCCCGCTATCCAGCCCCCAATGCAGAGCAAAGATTCCCCCCCCACACCCCAGAGTCACGTGGAGCTCAGACCACCTCTGCTCTCCATCCTCAGTGTCCGGTCCAGCCTCCCTCATCCAGCAGTGCTCTCATTTCTGGGCCCCGGCGATGGCATGGACTGGATAGGGCCAGTAAGACCCCCCATGACTTCCCGCATTCCTGAGCAAGAAGCTCCCCCCGTGCCAGGCAGGAGTCTGGTGTCCAAGAGAGAAACGTCTGAAAGGTGAGCTTTGGGAAGCATGGAGGCAGTGCCCAGGGAAAAAGCTGGCCCTGGAGACGGTGGTCACAACAGACGGAAGCTAGAGGACTCCAAATTCTCAGCCCCAGAAGCCCACCAGTCCCATTTTGGCCGAAGCTGCTTGCGGTCATCTCCAGGTTCAAGGGCATGAGAAATGGATAGCGCCTGGACTGCCCGAGCCAGGCCATGGGAGACGGGGTCACAGCACAAGGGTCGGACATGTCCTCCGGGTGCCATTCTCTGCCCTTGGGGTAGGTGGGAGCACTCTCAGGGGAAGGTGGGTTTCCCTTAGGGCCTCGGGAGGTGGGCGTGCGCCGAGGGTGCAGTGGTGAGGGTCCGGGCCCGAGGGAAGGCCCAATGGCTCCCGGCCCTCACGCCCTCACCCTGTCCTCTCCCCTGGGGCTGGTGGGTTTCTCCATTAAGATCATTGGGTCTTGGGGGCTGTGAAACAAGAAAAGGAAGGGTGTCCTCAGAAGGGCTCTGATGGATCTGAACTTCCAAACCCGTTCTGTCAGAGATGAAGGAAAGGAAAACCAAGTTTTCTGTAACATCAGGGATGGAACAGGAGCCCCTCCTCACAGAGGGAGACCACGCTTAACTAAGTGTATAATTCGGAGGCCCTAACGAGTTTGAGAAGGTCCTCTTGCCCTCCTAAACCAGGGTTGGGTGGGAAAACAAACGTGCTGTTCCCGCGGAGGCGGGATGACTCCGGCTGAGGGGAAAGCCGGCAGCTCCCTCTCTCCAGGCTTCTGCGTGTGCCTGGCCCGCCCACCACATGCCCGACTTCGAGCAGGGCCCACGTCGCCGGCGAGAGCACAAGTGTTGCTTTTCAGCGTAATTCATTTTATAGGCCACAAATGCGCTGACTGCGGGAGTGAGGGTTGATCAGACAGGTTGACTAAAGGGTCGCTCGGAAACGTGATCATGCGAAAGGGAGGAAGAGGAGCTGGAGCCAAAGGTCACAGAGCAGCTCCACTTTGTGGGGTCGGGTGTCCCCGAGCTGCAGCCCAGAGCTGGGGGCTGTCCACGCCATCACAAACGCTGTGTCCTAACCGTTTGTTCAGTGCGACCGTCACAGTGGAGACGCGGGGCCGGGCGGGAGGCACCTGGATGCGGCCCCTCCCCCGTCTGTGTCCAGCAGCCTTTGCAGAACCCACCTTGACGTGGAGCTGGAACTCTGTCACGTGACCCATTACTCGTCAAACTGGGTAAATGCAGGTGCATTTACATCTGGACCTGCAGGAAGAAGCCTAGGACATGGGACACTGGGAGGCCATCAGATAGGGAGGGGCCAGAGCAGCGTGTCAGACCATCGCCAAGCTTTCCTCTTACACGTGGGGAAACGCCTCAGTCACGCAGGCGGAATCCTGGCGTCCACCACCTGTGGTCATGTGATGTCACCTCCGATGCCTCAGCCCCTGCAGCCGTAGATGCTGCCCTACTGGGTTCGGGTGGAGGCTGAGCCAGATGGCACATGCCCGGTGCTTTGCGTGAGCCTGGCCGGGAGCTGGTCATTGGCAGAGCAGTGGTACTTCTATTCGCGTCTCTAACATGGCTCTTCACTACCCTACATGGGTCAGAAATCAGTGATCCCTAAAGAAAAATAAAGCCTTTGCTTTTAAACTCATGTTGAAAACCTCTTGACCCTGTTCAGAGGAGCCCAACTCCCCCAAGTTTTGTGTCTCAAGCCGTGAGGCAAATCCATAGGTTCCCTTCCCTTTCCAGTGTGAAGTGTCTGCTTTACATTCTGTTACAGTTCCCTGACTCGAAGAGCTGGGCCACGGACCTTATGTTCTAACGAAGAGTAAATAGAGAGGTAGCGACGATGCATCTCTCTCCAGGGGCCGCAGGTGGGGGCACGTGTTGTGGGAGGGAGGACTTCAGGTAGGCAGTGACCGTGCTAAACACTATGCTCCCATCAGGTGGGGTTGGAAGGGGAGCATAGTGTTTAGTGGGGTGGGGGGACCTCAGGTCCTTTGGAGTAAATGCAAAGTGCAGGAGTGCTGGCTGGGCGGTGACAGGTAAGCGTGGCAGGAGGCTTGGTAACATGCTCTGTCCACACGTGTGTGGTAAGTTTATTTAAAAACCCAGAAGGCCGCTCTTTCGGGAATGTGTACCATGGCTGTGACGTCAGGCTGCTCTGGTGACTTCGCAGTCCTGGTGAGGGATTACGTGAGAACCCGGACCCAACCTGTGCTGCTTGTCACAGGTGCGGACCTGATGGGCTTCATCTCCTGTCCTCTTGGAGCCCATCCTGCGGCCTTGTCTACCAAGTGCCCTGTTCCCAAAATTCTTGTCTCTCCCATGATGCGGTGGCATTTCAGACCCTTGGGGAAAGGAGAAGGTGCCTAATGTACAGACAGATCGAGGAGAGAAACCCCCATGAGGACAGCTGGTAACGGCGTTTCCCTTTGTGTTTTCAGGCGCCAACCTCAGGCGACAAGAAATGAGGTAACGCCTTTGAGGGTCTCTCGTGGCCTCTTTATTTAGGCAGGTGATTAACGGGTCCTTTCCACAGCCGTCTCCCCCTAAGCGATTCGTTTCAGGAAGGGCTCGGCCCGACGCTGAGCTCGCGGGAGGTCTCCGTGCAAACATGCTGTGTGAATAAATGAGTGAGTGACGCGTTTGGACTACATTGGCCCAGGGGCACAAAATAGCACACGGCACAGGAGGCTTGCCTGGAAAAGGGTCCTTCTCCTGAAATGCACCGTCATCGTCATGACTCGTGCTGTGTGGCTTCCGAATCTCCCGGAGGATTCGCAGCGCGTGCTGTCCCCCGGATGGGAGGATGTGCCTTTTGGCTAATTGGGGTGCGGGCTTGAGCGTTCACCGTGCATAAAGGGACGGCCACTTCCCGAGGATGCAGCATTAGAAAATATGATTAGCATTGAAGTTACACTACATGGAATCAAGCTCCCCCTCACCCAGAAGGCCAGGGGCCCTCTGGGAGACAGCAGGGGTCATGGGAGACCCCGCATTGCTGCCTGCTGGGGGGGCGGACCCGCCGCCGGAGCGCTTGGGGGTGGCAGTCCACAGTGCACGGCCTTTGCCGTGTTGGGTCACAGCGGCCTGGAGCACAGCAGAGCTCTTTTTCATTTCCTTGGGAGAAAAACTGATCTGGTTCCAGGTGGTAAGAAGGCCAGGGCAGTGCCAGACACGCTGCCTCTCGCGGCTCCTCTCGGTCACCCGCAGGCACCCGAAGGAGCCCAGATGGGCGGACGCGCGGAGGCCTGTGCAGCAACCGTTTCTGCATTGCCGCCCTACGAGGTGTTTCCCAACTGGTGTGTCGGTACATTTTTACTGGCTTTAAGGTTTCAGATATATCTCTACGGGGAAGACCGGTGTCTTCACCCTTCCTGCGCTGGGCATTGCCTGGAAGCACAGAATTGCTCTGAAGGCTCCCGTTTTATCTGAAAAATTAATTTGCCCTGAAGCCATGTGAGAAAAGACAGTTACGTCTGTGAAATGAAAGTTCCCGACCGTCAGAAGCATCCTGTTTAACTTTCATAGACAAGAATTGAAGCCTTGGGAGCTCGTTGTTAATATATTTGACAGTTTTACTTAATGAATAAAGAGCTCTTTAAAATCAATGAGAAAAAGACCAAGAGCTCAGCTTGGCGGGGATGGGGGGTGTTGAACTGAATTATGTGGATTTGTGGGTGAATTATGTGAATGAGCAGTTAACGAGGAAAGGATTTTAGGTGGCTGAGAAACAGCTTGAAGGTCCACACACTCACTTCAGTGCAAAATGAACCCCCCCCCCCACTTCTGCATCGAGCTGGCGAAGACGAAACCGTGGGACTGGGTTGCGGGCTGAGGGAAACCGGCCCCGCAGGGCGCTGGTGGGACCTTCACACTCCGCACAGTGCTGGGCATTGCACGGCGTCCGCCAGGACGTAAATGGACACACCCTGTGCACCAGCTCCACTTCTGGAAGCTTCGCGGTGCACACGCCCAGGCGTGCAGGTGTGCTCGCCGAGGGCGACCCCTAGAAAACTGGAAACACCAGCGTTACCAGTGGCCTGTTTCAGCCCAGAGCAGAGCGGGGCCGGCGCCTCTCTGCGGGGCTGTGCCACTCTGATGAACGGCTAATATTTTCTGAAAAAAGCGAATTTGCAGGATGACGCCCATGTTGAGACCCCCTTGTGGGAAACGGGACTGTGTTTGATGATGCCTGTGCCGACCCGCTTTCACAGGGCGCCGTCAGGAGGACCTAAAGGGCAGGCTGCACGTTCCGCTGGGGCGTGGGCGAGGGGAGGGGAGGGGAGGCGAGGAGGGCCGTTCACTTCCTGTGAGAGTATTTACGGGAGGCTTGAATCACTGCTGAATAAAGTTGCTAATTTAAACAACTTTGCTCCCGGAGGAAGCTGGCCGCGTCTGTCCGGTATAGATGATCAGAGTCCCCGTTATATTTTATCAGTAATAAAACATTCCCGTACTCTCTGCACTTGAATCCGCTCTGTGCCTGCATGTGTTACAACATGCTGTTCCCAAAGTGCCGCGCCCCGGACCAGAGTTTGGGGAGCGGCGCCGCGATTCCCTGTCCCGACTGCCCGCGCAGACCCCCTAGTCCCTGGGGGCGTCCGCGGGTGGCGGTCAGTTACCCTGCCCATGCTTCGTATTTAATAATGAGAACTGAGGGGTTCTCTCCCACTCTCCCCTCGTCCACTCGCTCTCTTAACGAATGTCCTTCCTAAGGCATCAGGAGGCCGAGTGTGTGCTCACTGCCTGGACATCACCTGCTTCCATTCCTCAGGCCCTGGGCAGCTGCTTTCAACTGTCCAGTTGTCACCCGAGCAGCCAGCGCGTTGGCCAAGTAGGAGGCAAGCTGTAGTTGCGGCTCCTCCGTGAGGAGTGCCAGGCCTCTGCCTCTGCATGTGGGGTAGGAAATCTGCCCTCTTCTGGGTGTTCCTCTCCTGCCCATCGGTGGCCCAGCCTTTCCTGGCCTCACCCCGTGCTCTCAGGCACCAGCTATTCTGGGACGAGGCGGTGGTCCCACTGCTGCTCCCAGGCTACTTTCAGCTTTGTGGCTCCACGTTCGGACCACACCAGGCATGTGTGTTTGTTAAGGGTCTGCTTCCTGCTCTGAAGAATCCTGCCTGGGCGGGAACTGCCTGGCTTGGCCTCTCGAGAGTAAAGAATTACTTTCAGCGGCACTTCAGCAGCCCTAATAAAGAAAAGAAACCAAAGTAGGAGCAGCCACCGCTTGTGATCGCAGGCAGACACCTGGGCTGGGGCGCAGGCTGCAGGGCGCAGGCTGCAGGGGCCCTCACAGTTCCTGCTGTACCCAGGACAACAGCCCCAGCTGTGGGCTGGTTGAAGGGGACAAGCACAGCACAGCTCTGAGGAGTAAGCCTGAGGAGGGGCGCCTGGTGGCCTGTGTCTGCTCCCCAGTGCCCACGAGGAGGCCTGGGCCGCAGCCAGCGAGCTGCCTTCTGTGGTCTCCACCTGCCCCACACGCCTTTGCCAAAGCCACAGGTCGATGGTCCCAGCCAGGTGTGGAATGGCCTGGAACATCATGTCCATGGCCCGTGTTCCAGAGTGGCTCGGAGATAAACTCTGGGCTGCCTGGCACCACTGTGAAAACAGACCCCATGCAGCCCCAGTGCCCCATTCAGAACAGGGCATCTGGGCCCGGCCGGGCGTGGCTCAGCGGTTGAGTGTCAACCTAGGATCCAGGCGATCAGGGTTCGATTCCCGGTCGGGGCACATGCCCAGGTTGTGGGCTCGATCAATGACTCATCATTGATGTTTCTATCTCTCTCTCTCCCTCTCCTTTCCTCAATCTGAAATCAGTAAAAATTTAAAAAATAAAAATAAATTAAAAAACAGAACAGGGCATCTGTAGCCTGCAGGGATTTGGTGACCGGTGGCTAGGGGGTCCCCCTGCCCAGTGACTGAGGTACTTAGATTTCTGGGGAACTCCACTACTGCCTCCCTTGTTCGCCTTATGGCCTGGCTTTTCTGCACATAACCTCAAAACCTTCCTGTCCCCAGGCTGCCAGCCCCGCTCTGGGAAGATCCCCGAGCTCCAGCTCCAGGTCTGCACTGTCCAGCTCAGGGCCACGGGCAGCTGGTCAGCACAGGGACCCGCAGCACCCTGGGTGCAGAGCAGGCTGGGTTTCCACAGCTCCGTGTCGAAAAAGAATGTACAACATCCATTAACGTTTTGTACAGAGTACACATGGAAATGACACCCCTCTGGGCTGTGTGGCGTTAAATAAGACATTAATGGGCAGTTTCACCTTGTGTAGTGTGACCCTGTGTGCCTAGGATAGCCCACGGGGCTCCCTCCCACCTGTTTCTACCTGGCAGTTGGGGCTCAGGATCCCTTTGGCCATGGTCAGTTCCGCAGTGAGGGGTGGACTGCCCACCAGCCACTCCATTCACAAACGTGACCACGGATTTCTTGGGGCAGGGGAGGACCTGCCCCAGTGGTTGTGAGCATGAAACTCTTGCCAAGAGCGTAAGGGGGGTGAACCAGCCAGAGCCTCTCCATCACATTCTCTCCCTTTTAATCCCCCCTCCCATCTCAGGATGGCCAGAGTGGCCCCACCTCTCCCTGCCCCGTGACTATGTTCCCTCCACCTGTGTCTGCAACCCAGGTTTCAGTCTAAATGTCCTAAATGTCATGGGTTATTTAGGAAAGGCTCAGCTGACCCAGAGTCAGTAACTCGCTCACCTGGCATGTTACAGGGCACCTGGTTGGGATGCTTACTGGCCAGTTTCTGAGATGGGCCTTCCAGGGGCAGGAGGTCCATCTGCCTGGAGGGAACTCCAGTGGGATCCTAACTGCATCAACAATTGTTCCCAAACAAGAGAACTAACAAAGCTCTTTAATATCCACAACTCAGAGTCCCCTTATGGAATCTGCAGAAAATTCAAACCAGGATGGGATCCAACATGTGTGCAAACTGTTGGAGAACCGCCTGGGCTCTGGCCGGGAGACCTGAACTTGGAGAGCATCACAGATCACCTTCGGGACTGAGGACAGGATAGGAGTCATCTGAACGCGCCCTGGGCCAGGGGCCAGAGTTCAGGGTTTGGTCCCGGCAGCTGTTTGGGAGGCAGTTGTGAAGGGTTTCTGTCTTCCGTGTTGGCCGTCATGGGTGTTTGGAAGGTGACTGCTAAGAGCTGGTTACCCTGCTCTCTCTACCCCAGGGCGACTCTCTCTTCTATGATTCGATAAGTCGTTGAGGTAGACAAGCCTCTGCTGACAGATGGCCCATATCTACTTACTTTGTCTTCTGATGAAAACAGACAATGCCCACCACACACACACACACACACACACGTGGCTACCGTGTGAACCGCGTGCCTGCCTAGGAATCCCAGCCTTTCCCAGGGCAGAAGCTGCTGCTGTGCCAATCACCAGAAGCATTTCGAAAACACACCCGGCTGGGAACTTCTCCTTTGAGGGTGCCTTCACCCCTTTTTGAGTGCTCTGCCTGACTGAACCCTACGAGTCCCAGACTGACCAGGCGCTGGCTGTGAGGTCTGGGCAGGCCGTGTTCTTATCTATGCAGAGGGGACTGACTGCCTCAGGGGTGTTTTGAGGGTGGAATGAGATGATGAGTGTAAAGTACGCAGTGTGCCTAATGCCTAGTAGGCGCTTTTCCCCCTTCCTCTTCCCCCATCAGCATTATTGTTCCGTCTGAGCGTTTGCCTAATTCTCCTTGGTGGTGTGTTATCTCCTGGTACCTGTTCCCAGCATAATACATGGTCTTTCTTCCATCTCTTTCTGTCCTCTCCCAGGGGGGCCTTTTTGTGGGCCTCCTTCAGTCTCCCTGGGCCAATGCCAATCCTGTGCACATAGTAGGTCCTCACTAAGTGTTTTATGGAAAGAGGCCAGTCCTCCCACATCCAGACATCTGTGCATGTGGGGACCAGCTGCTTTTTAGCCAAAAATAGCAGAGGTGTTAGTGCAGAATCTTCAGTCTTTGCGGTAGAGGGCAGGTTGCCAAGTTGCTGGGAATCGGCTGAGAGGCCCTGAGATCCTGGGGCCTGAACGTCTGTCCTGCTTTTGCTATTGGACTTTATAGGGAAGAGTCTCTCTTTCCTTCCTGTCTCTCTTCTATGGAAACTACACCGAATAAACGTGGTGAGGACAGGTGTCTGGGTGGGAGGGAGATAGATTTGGGCCTTGGTCTGGCTGATTGGGAGCAGCTACACTCCTCTCCGAAAGGCTCACTGAAAGGACTTGAGAAAGACCAGCCTGGGATCAAATCCCTACTCAGCTCTTCCTGGACAGCACGGCCCTGGGGAAGTTCCTGGTTTTCTGTGAATGGCCAGGGCCTCACTGTGCAGTGAGGGTGATCTAGGCAACCATACCCATGGGGGCCTGAGAGCCAAGTGAGTTGTCCTCCTGAGTGCGCCTTTGGGTGATGATATGATGAGGAAGATGATGATCCAAATGATAGTGTGAGGAGGAAGATGATGGTGATGGTGACGGTGATGGTGGTGGTGGTGATGGTGATGGTGGTGATGGTGATGGTGATGATAGTGGTGATGATGGTGATGGTGGTGGTGATGGTGGTGGTGATGGTGGTGGTGGTGATGGTGGTGGTGGTGATGGTGATGGTGATGATAGTGGTGATGATGGTGATGGTGGTGGTGATGGTGATGGTGGTGATGGTGATGGTGATGATAGTGGTGATGATGGTGATGGTGGTGGTGATGGTGGTGGTGATGGTGGTGGTGGTGATGGTGGTGGTGGTGATGGTGATGGTGATGATAGTGGTGATGATGGTGATGGTGGTGGTGATGGTAGTGATGGTGATAACGGTGATGGTGATGATGGCAATAGTGATGATGGTGATGGTGGTGATGACAGTGATGATGGTGATTGTGATGATGATATGACAATATATAGACACCCCTTGGGCCTAGTTCTGAAATTTCTTCAATGTTTACACTCAGGAGTCTAGTGTGCGTCTGTTGTCAGAGCCCTCTCTCGGGGGCATTCACCTTATCCTTTGAATCAGGTTGCATTGTCCTCCCTTTTGGGGAAGTTTGGCATCCCACTCTGTGACCTTTGTAACCTTCAAGGTTTGTATTTCTGAGTTGTGATCTTTTCCTTCTCAGTGTGTACTTTTTCCTGCTATCTGAGCCCGAGCCTCACCAATGATTTGCACGCTGTGAAGATAGAAATGGCCCTTCCTTCCTGCCCGCCTTCCTTTCTTCCTCTGGTAATTTTGAAATGTGTGAGTTTCTGCCCTGGAGTTTTTAGTTTTCTCAAACTGCAGGGAGTTAATTAGTTTGGTTATTTCACAATAGCTTTTACAGTTTTCTTATTAACTGGGCAGATATCCAAGTAGTCCTCCTCATTGGGGCCTTTTGCAAGGTTTTGTCACAGGGCTGGGTGGGAGGGTGATAGGCTTGCAGGGAAGCTGGGGACAAGAGAGAGGTGAATCGTTGGAGTCACCTCTAGCTGTCCCCAAGAAGGCTACATGGCTAGGTTTGCCTTTTTGGTTTGACCAAGGAAAGAAATATCAGCCATTTGTAGACCAACTGTTCAACTATTCCTGTTCTATAGACTTTGTTTCAAAATGCTTTTTACAAACAAAATAGAAACAGAGGCAGGGGTACATGGAACAGACTGATACCTCTAAGAGGGGAGAAGGGGTGGGGGACCGGATGAAAGAAGGTTAAGGGATTAACCACAAAACATGCACATAACCTGTACTCACAGACGACAGCGCAGAGATGCCAGAGGGAAGGGGTGGGGGAGGTGGGGCCGGAAAGAGACTTTGCTGGCGATGGGCACATGATGCAATGTGCGGGTGATGTTTTATTGACTTATACACTTGAAACCTATATGGTTTTGTGAACCAATGTCACCCCTATAAGTTTTTTAAAAGTTCATATTATCAAGTTACTTTAAGATGAGAGATTGGAGAAAGCTTGAGGAGAAGAGTCGGGGGTTTGGAACCAGCATAAAGGCTCTTTGTGCACCTGAAAACCTCAAAGGGGAACGTTCTGTCTTGGGAGAGTGTGTAGTTGTCAGTAAGACCTGAGCAAGAACAAGCAGAACAAAGGAGGCTGAAGAGCCGGACCGGAGGATGGATGGGCCAAGACACTGCTGGGTTCCAGGACTGGCTCTCGCTGTTCCTTGGCTCAGACCCTTGGCCTCCCTGCTTTGCTCCGTCCTGTGATGGGGCTTAAATGTCCTTTTCTCGAGGAGTCATCTGTGACCCTCCAGACTCATTGCTCCCTGACCATTACTGTTTATTTTTAACAATAACATCATGCTCTCGGCTAACGCAGAGATTTAAGTTGTAATTGAAAGAAGACTCCTTAATTATACTAATAGGTCTCCAGAATGTGTTTATTTTTTAATTGCCGAACTGTTCTTAGGGCCAAGATAACATCGTTGGGAAGACAGACTCTTAGAGGAAAATCCCACCCTTCGTTTCATGCACAGGGACCTCCTAACATGCACTGGCTACTTCTGGGTTTATTCCCCAGGGATGTTCTTGAACATGTCCCCAAGGAATGCCACTGCCGGGTAGTTCGTAATGGCAAAAAAACAAAAGCCAACAAGAGTGCCCAGTAGGAGAGCGAAGTGTAAATTGTGCCATATTGCAGCAGTGCGATTGTGCGATAGACTGTTCGTGTAAAGGTATCCCCGTGGACAAATCTCTGACGTGGTGGCCGACACAGATTGCAGACTGAATTGACTAAACAGTGCCCTCGATAGGGTGTTTCAGAATGCCCTCTGATACTGCGCCTTGTTTAATGTGTTCACGTGGACTGAAAGAGTAAACGTGGGGAGAGAGCCACGCCGACCGATTCTCAGGGTGGCTGCTGCGTCGGGGGAACCAGGAGACGGGGGCGGGCGGGAGGCCTCGGCGAATACAGTGCATTCTCCTTTGTTAGATTCAGGGCGCTTGTGTGCGTCTGTTTCTGGCAGTTTTTTGCTGGTTCAAAATATCTCCTAGTTAGGTAAATATTGTTGCTCTTGTTATGGGCTTGATGGAGACATCTGCTCAACAGTTTTTAAACATCAGAGTCTCTCAGAATAGGTGGGATTTGGGGTCTACATAAATAACTGGGTCATATTAAACTCTATGAGAGAGGTTATGGGGCTTCATAGAGGTTCCAGCGCCGATTGTAACAGTGCGAGTCTCGCCTGCACCTTGCCTTGCCTGGACCTCGATGCAGACAGTCTGGCGTTTCCTCAAGCTCAGTCTCCCAGGCACAGCTGGGCATCGCGTAGCTGGGGATCCATAGTGATGGCGAATTTGAGAAGGGACCCTCTGCGTGCGGCTCCGGGAAGTGGGTTCAATCCCCCCCACACATACAGGGTCAGTGAATTTGGAAGGTTTGAGGGAAAGGCCCTTGGAATTAGTGGTACATTTAGAGAGTCACTCGCTTGCAGATTTTAAAAGCCATTGCATTGCTTCCAATTTCACTTTATGAATATAAAGAGTATTACCGAGTTTAAGAAGATGAGTTAATTAAGAAATTGTAATTCCCAGAAGGCCTCTTTGACATAATTAAAAACCCAGGTGAGTGTAATCCTATCACTTAATACCTTAAATTGAATGGGAGACTAGAAAATAATCATTGACTGTATGATAAAAGTCAGCCCACCACGGGCTGCAGGAGAGGAGTGAAGGGAGGAGGTGAGCCATTGGGGTGAGGAAGGGGCCTCATTCGGGTCCGGAGGTCACAGCAGCCGGCGGGGGGACGTCCAGGAGACGTTTTACGAGAACACACGGGCAAGTCGCTGCAGCTAGGCCCTCCAGCAGATGGCCACCTGCCAGCGCTCCTCTGTCCCCCAGGGAAGGAAGCCACCATCCCGCCTGAAGAGACAGGCGAGGGGTCCTCATGTCAGGATATTGCAGAAGGGGTCCCTCGCGGGTGGTATCATGGAGTGTCTGGATCCGATTCAGTGAGGATTTCTATCAACGTTTTCTATCGTAAGGTCAGGAATTCGTTGTGCCCTGAAACCAGTGATAGCTTCCCAGCCCTCTGCTTTGTGTTTGAGCCTGTTTTCTTAGAAAGCCCATGTTGAGGCACCGACCATCATATCCACCGTCTGGGACCCGTAAGGACCACGCTGGCCAAAGCTGGGTGGCCACAGATTTAGAATGAGGCTCTAAGATGCTTCCTTGGTCCTCCATGGAACAGAAAGGCGCCTTTCCATGTGGTGGCAGCCCCTGGGGCTCTCCGATGTGAGGGACTCTCGATAAAGCCCCACGTAGTATGTCCTGTCACCTGAATGACAGGATTGTGCCCCACAGTTAGCTCAGGACGAACTCCAGTGAGTGGGCCGCTGCGGCGGCAGGATCTTCCTCCCAGGCATCTCCCTCCTTCCACAGAGGGCCCCTGCCAGCCCGCTGATGGAAGGTTCTGTGTCGTTGGGATGCGCACGTAGCATGGTCTCGGTAAATGGCAGTTGTCACTTTCGTTGAACTTCTGCAGTGTAAACTCAGAGGAGAAATAAATGATGCCAGTGACAAAGAAAACAATTTTATGGCCTACTGTTGACCAGATTGGGGAATTGGAAAGTACCCAAAATATAGCATTTCCCCAACTGTCCAGAAAAGCTCCCTTGGTTTCATACACTTAGGTACGTCGTTGCTTATTGACGAGGAGCTGGGGTTCAGGAGGGAGATGGGGACTGCGATCTTAGCTATCTCGGAGATGCACGTGTAATGGTTGAGAGTGACACTGTCCCACGGTAGGAGCTCCCTCTTCTAAGGTGACCAACCCCTTTGTTGATTAATTGCCGCAGGCTGTACACAGGCAGCTAACTGGAAGTGACTGGCAGGGGGGCTTGTGTGTTCATCTGTTTGTTGCATTCCTGTGACCATTTTTAGTGCAGAACATCTTCAAGGTGGGACCAGGACGGGCCAGAGACCAGGCGTGCCGGCTCGGAGAGGCCAGCCTGCACCCGAGAGGACCCCGGACGAGTGGCTCCCTGAAGACTAGCAGCTCCTTTTCTGGCTGGCAGGTGCCTGCTGACACCTGGTTGTTTAGTCTGAGGGTCTAGAGCTCATGAAACTCTTTAAAAATGCAGAGGCCCAACCTGTGAGGCTGGCGGGCAGTGGTGGCCTTGTGGCAGGACTGGATGAGCGCCAGGCCTGCGTGTTGGACCTGAAGACCTGTGAGCTTGAACTTCCTGATGAGCACGGCCTGTGGAGATGAGGCCGTGTGGCCAGACCATTGCTCTGCTGTTGGGGGACAGATGACCCGAGGGCACCATGCACCTGACTGCCTCCCTGGTTGTCTTCTTAACTCAGAAGTGACTTCCCCCCAATCACGGAGGCTGGGGGAGCCAGACAGGGACAGCCAGGGATCCATGAATGACAGTCTGTTTCCGAATTCTGCATGGCACTCACCTGAAAAGGTGGCATCTTAAATGAAACTTACCCCATTATACATTTAGCCTTTTAGAAAAGTAACTTAGTGCTGGCCGTGGCTCAGTGGGTTGGGTGCCATCCTGAGGTTCGATTCCCAGTCAGGGCACATGCCCAGGTTGTGGGCTCGGTCCCCGGTGGGGGGTGTACAGGAGGCAGCCGATGGACACTGTACTCTCCCATCCATGTTTCTCTCTGCCCTCTCCTTTCCTCTCTCTCTAAAATTCAATTAAAAATATGTTTTTTTAAAAAGTAACTCAAAGAATTGAAGAATCCTAAGTATTTGAAATTGCCCCTCGCAGGCCTGATGCTGTCAGAGTGACTCCTCCTCTGACCCTCACGAGTGACCTCATCATTCATTAAGAAAAGGGGCCCAAAGGTGTGGCTTCACTGATTTTTCAGGTGCCTGTATTTATGGAGTTTCAGTGTCACCCCAGAACTCTGCCGGTGCAGGAGGGGGTGTCTTCGTGCGGGAGCTGAGGAGGAGCCTTTGTTTTCACCTTGTTTAGAATGTGTCAGGTTCCCGAAGAGGTTCGCACTCAGCAGTTGCGGGGGCTGAGTCGCCGGACGGTGCTCTCGGCGGGGAAAGGAGACGTGAAATTCATGAATTGAGGTAAAAGGAACTTCAGGGGAGTCGGCCTTGCCAAAAAGCAGCCTTCATTCCGTTACATCAGGAGACTGGCTGGCAGGCAAGGACATTAAAAGAACAATATTCAACTGGAACGTTTGCACAGTTGCATAGAAAGTGGGTGCAGGCTCGCGTGTGCGTCCGTGTCCGTGTGTCTGTGCGGGAACCAGGCGGCCTCCGGCAGCAGTGACATGGTAAAGAGACGAGGCGTGTGTGTAGGCAGAAGGCCCGCAGCCCGTGTGCTCCCCTCCCCACGCGGCACGGAGCCTGCCGTGGTTCTGGGGTCCGTCGGCAAGCGCAGGCGTGGCTGCAGGAACAGATGACCCCGGACTCCCCGTGGCCTGTGGAACGGTTTCGTTTTGGTCTCACACGTGTTCTCATGTGCTGGCTTCGTGTCGTCCGCATTCTGGAGTCCTGGCTGAAGGCGTCAGCGGCTCTTCTGGCCCCGGCGCCGTCTCTTTAAAGTGCATTTCAAAGTTCATGCGGCCTATGGGTTGACTTGTGACGCATGATTATTAGGCTCTGAGAGGGCATCGCCCAGCACAGCCACTCAGCGGGGACAGCGGTCCCACCGTTTGAAGGAAGGGGCCTGACGCGTTGGGGACAGAGACGAAACGTGAGTGAGCGTCAGGACAGTCCCCAGAACCTGACGTGGCTTAGGGGTATGGGGCTGTGTCTACGTGAAGCACGAAGAGGGGAGGTGCCAGGAGGAGCTCTGGGCAAACCCTGGCGCGTGACGGGTCTCGGCCGGGGCAGGGGCTCCCAGAATTTCTGTGAGGGTGCGAGGCCCGGCGGAGAGCAGAGGGGCCTCCCACGGGGATGTCCCAGGGCGAGCACTCCACTTAGGTCGCCATTTCTGTTTGTTCTGGAATTACTCAGGTTTAGCAGTTGTTCAGCTCGTCTGTCAGGTCTCTATCTTTGTATTTTATTTGTCATTATTCTCTGTCCACATGGAAAGGGATTTGCAGTGATTTGCAGCCCAGCGCAGGTGTACACTGAGGCTCTTAAAATGGAAAGCGAGAGCAACTCACTGGAGCTTTGTGTCTGTTTTTCCTTGTGAACACCCTCGGGTCCTTGTGTTTTAGGTTCACCGTTTCTCCCAGTGGCAAGGTCGCCGGGGCCCAGACCACCGAGCACCCAGAAGCAGTGGGCTTCTTTCCCGCCGCTCATCCAGTTATAAAGTTGCGTGCGTTTTTCCAGTTCCTGTGTTAATCTTTCTTCGTAACTCTGGCTGCATCCTTAGCCCCCAGTGTCTTGTATTCAACGTTAATATTTTAATTTTCCCGTGGCATCTATCATACTAGCACAAATTCAGAGACTCACACTTAAAACAAGGGTTTCCTACGTTTGAAATTGCTAATATGAAGGCACCCTAAAGGTGCAGAATCAGCAGAATTATAGAGCACTCGCCAGGCTCCGAGACCTGGGCGTATCCGCAGCAACAGTGCGATTGTACACTCCAGCCACTTCCCCGCGGCAGCTGGGTCGCGTGCGCCCCTCCGCGCTCGGCTCTGCGCTTTCGGGTCTAAGGCCCTGGTAAGAGCCTCGGGTGGGCATCAGGATAGTATGTTAGTCCTGTTGACTCCACATCCGCGTGGCTGGCCAGCGTGTCCCCTCACCCTCACCACACATCCCCAGACACAGGACTTCGCCCACTTTTCTTGTCCCCTGCAGACGGGCTCACACAGCTAATAGAATACGTACAGCCCGGCCTGTCTGGCTCAGTGGTTAGGGTGTCGGCCCAGGGACTGAAGGGTCCTGGATTCGATTCCGGCCAAGGGCAGGTGCCCCTGTTGCAGGCTCGATCCGAGCCCCGGGTGGGGTGCGTGCGGGAGGCAACCCGTCGATGTGTCTCTCTCATCGATGTTCCTCCCCCTCCCTCCTCCCCTCACTCTCTCTGAAAAGCAGCGGAAAAACATCCTCGGTGAGGGTTAAACAGTACACAGCCCTTGCCTGGCCCGTGGCCTTGCACCGGCTCCCTCGCCCTTGAGAGTCCTCAAGGTCAGCAGCCACGTTTCCTTGTTTCTTCTGCAGGGTGCGCGTAGGTCCCGCCTCACAGTGGACCCACCGCCCGCCGCACCGACCCGCTCCTTCGGACCTGACGTTGGTGAGGGGCCCGCAGCCTCCGCCCCGCGGCCCCGACGCCCGCCTTGGCGGAGGGGAGCCGCTGCCCGAGCCGCCTGCAGGGCCGAGCGCCCAGTCACCCCCTTAGCGCCCGGGCTGCGGGCCGCCCGCTGCCGGCCGCGCAGGTCCCACGGCCCGATCCCGCCGCGCAGCCTCTGCCAGCCTGTCCCGAGCGGGGAGGCCACGCTGTCGGCACGTTCCCCCAGGTAACGGGCTGCCGGCTCCCACGACCCTCCCGCGGTGACTAAGTAGAAGCATACAAGTCGCAGAAGGGATCCTGAGCGGCAGCTCTCGGCGCTGCCGAAAATGAAGTAGACCGGCCCGGACGCCCACGGCGAGGGGCCGGGGGGCTGAGGGGCCGGGGAGCTGGGGGGCCGGGGAGCTGGGGGGCCGAGGGGCCGGGGAGCTGGGGGGCCGAGGGGCCGAGGGGCCGAGGGGCTGAGGGGCCGGGGAACTGGGGGGCCGAGGGGCTGAGGGGCCGAGGAGCTGGGGGGCCGGGGAGCTGGGGGGCCGAGGGGCCGAGAGGCTGAGGGGCCGGGGGGCTGAGGGGCCGGGGAGCTGGGGGGCCGAGGGGCCGAGGGGCTGAGGGGCCGGGGGGCTGAGGGGCCGAGGGGCCGAGGGGCTGAGGGGCCGGGGGGCTGAGGGGCCGAGGGGCCGAGGGGCTGAGGGGCCGGGGGGCTGAGGGGCCGAGGGGCCGGGGAGCTGGGGGGCCGAGGGGCTGAGAAACGGGGAGAGATGCGGGGAGAGATGCAGGGAGTGACGCTGGAGCTGGGCCGAGGGGCCGAGGGGCCGAGGGGCTGAGGGGCCGAGGGGCTGAGAAACGGGGAGAGATGCGGGGAGAGATGCAGGGAGTGACGCCGGAGCTGGGCCGAGGGGCCGAGGGGCCGAGGGGCTGAGGGGCGGGGAGCGACACTGGAGCTGGGCTGAGGGGCTGAGGGGCCAAGGGGCTGAGGGGCTGAGGGGCGGGGAGCGACACTGGAGCTGGGCTGAGGGGCCGAGGGGCCGAGGGGCTGAGGGGCGGGGAGCGACCCTGGAGGCTGCTCTGCCGCGTCTCCGCCAGGAGTCCACCCTGAGGCCCTCAGGAGCCGCAGGCGCCTGTGGAGCGAAGTAACCCAGCCCGCGTGCCTGCGACCCGTCAGCTCACCTCTGTGCCCTGACAGGCGAGACGCCGCGTTCTGTGGTGGGAACAAGAGGCTGGTCCCCCCGTGGCTGGGCCGCAGCCTGGGCTGGGCCACGGTGCACGTCACGCAAGCTTGCCCTGTGCCTGTCCACCTCCCCCGCCAGGGTGCTTCTCACCTGCGTAGATTAGAAGCGGGGCCCTGCCTGTGACCCCGAGGCCTGGACACCCAGGCACGGGATCGTCGGGAGACCTGCTTCTGAGTTCAGCCCAAAGGAGTGGCCCCGGGAGCCGAGCGTCACTCTGGTTTCTCTTCCCTGACCATCCTGTGTTGCTGGCCTTGATTTTCTAGAAATAATTTTGCAGGGAAACATTGGAGAGATCAGAGAGCGAATTGTGAGAGACAGAGAACAGGCTGCAGACTGACGGAAGCCAAGCGCGGGCCAAGCGCGGGCTCGGCGCCCGATGCAGACGCGGGGCCGGCGCGACCCAGGGCTCGCACGGGCTCCTGCGGCAGGCGCGGCGAGCGTGTTGGATCCCACCCCGCTGTCCTTCAGGCGGCCGACGGCAGGGCTGTGGTCACCTCCAGCCTCAGACACTGGCGAGGCCAGGCCACGCCCGGGGCGAGTTTGAACTTAAGTCTAGCCTCACGCGCCGCATTGGCTGCGTCCTTTGCAGCCGCGTGACACGGAGCCCTCGCCTCCCTGCCCCGGCCTTCCTGCCCCCTTGTGGGGCCAGTGCTCTCCACACCCACAGTGGGTTCCAGTGGAACCCGCTGACCATCATCCTAAACTCCGGCAAAGAAACAGGTGCAGAGCAGTTTGTCGGAAATTTCTGGACAGTCTTAGGAATAATGTCACCTCCATGTCATTTACTATGTGGCTAAAATTTCTTTAAAAGAAAAAACCCACAATTTAAAATAGGAGACCTGAGAAGGGTGTGAGCCACCCATGCCTGGCTCCGTGGCTCCTCCTGGCCGGCGTCAGGACTAACACGTGTCCTTTCACGGAGGAGGTGATGATTGTACCCGGTTCCAGCCCGGGAGGGGCTCCCACAGATCGAGCGCCCCACTAATTTACTTAACTATTATGGATGACATTTAAATTGTTGCCACTGTGTCCCTTATTATAACCTGTGTCTCTCTACATTCTCGTAAACACCTGTAAATATGAGAAACTGCTAAAATGCCTTTTGAAATGACTTCGCCCATTTAGGCGCCGCGGGGAATACGTGAGTGTGCTCCTTCTGGCAGCCCCCAGCACTGGCTGTTCTCCGCCCTTTCAGTTCCTGACCATCTGGTCATTAGAGCACTATATTTTGTTTCCATTTTTCATTTTCTTGATAACTAGTAGGATTGACCATTTCATGCTTTATATTGACCGTTACACTTCTTCTTGGATGAATATAGTCTTTGGGGTGGTTTGGCTTTTTTTTGTTGATTCGTAGGAGCTCTTTATATATTCTGGACCTCCATTCCTTCTTTGCTACACGTTACGTTCACTTCCAGGCAGTCAGCTGACTGCTTTTCTCTGCTCTTCTGAGTCCATCTGAACACAGAGCAGGTCACCTGTGATGATGACAGCGACAACGGGCACCAAATTTCCGTTCTCAGCTCCTGGCACAGAAAGTCAAGGACTGTGCAAATCTGGAAGGCTCGAAGTGCAATGAGCGAGGAGGTCAACTTATTCTGCCTGGTCCCACCGGGTTGCCAGACCCCGGGGACCCTGAGGTCCCCCCTCCTTGCTCACCCACCACTTCGGGGCCAGAGCGCTGCCCCCCTAACCCTGCTGTGACCAGATGAAGAGTACCGCGTTCGCAGCCCCCAGGCTCCTTGTCCCTCACCTGAGTGGGCCTCCCCACTTCCCCCGCCTGCCCAGCTCCGCTCCCTGAGTTTGCTCCCACACCTCGTAGGTTTCTGCAGCACATAAATGACAACTTTGCTTCTTCCTCCCCTGGAGGCAAAGCTTGGTCCCAAGGGAGGTGGTCTCAGGGTCTCAGACATGGTACCTAGGGGTCCAAAGCCACCGGGGCCTGGGACCTGCCGCTCACAGGCCTCTCTGAGGCAGCCCAACCCCATCTCACATCGCCTCTTCCACTAAAATTAACTTTAGACTCTCCAGCAACCCGTCAGGTCCTCACGGATTGCATGATGCCTGATGCCTGTAAATTCATTCCAGCTCCATCACCTAACTCATTACCTTGTAAACTGCCTAATGTGCTTGGGCTCCTCGGGGAAGGGTCCTCCTAGATGGCGGGCCTTCATCCACGGCACTGACGGGGGACACCCTTCAAATTAACCACTCCTGCAGCCCGGCTCTTAATTCACATTAATTCTGCTTCTTTCATCTTTCTTTCCCTGTAAAAGTTGATGGACGAGTTTCCCCAGCTCACCCCCAATAGACGGCAGCCTTGCACAGCAGAGCTTGGAAGAAGCACTTTAGAAACATCTGAAAATGAAGACCGGTTTAGCTGGGTGGCTCTCGTGAAATGTTTTAGAGCACAAGACAGATGGCGGTTTTCCAGCCCAACACCACCTCCCTTGTGTTTAGAGGACATACCTGCAGTCTCAGTGTTGGAAGACTATTTGGGGGTCCGTAGACGTGGGGAGCAAGTAATTTACAGCAGTGGTGTAGAGACTGAAGACCCTATGGCCCTAGTTTCCACCAGGGGTGACGTTGCCCTCGAGGCAGTGCCTGGGGACATTTTTGGTTGTCTCAACAGGGGAGGGTGTTACTAGCATCTGGTGGGTGGAGGCCAGGGATGTGGTTAAACAGCCCCAGTGCCCAGGATACCCCCCAACAGGCCCCAGTGTCAACACTGCCAGGGTTGAGTGTCACTGCTCTGTGCATCTGGAAGGCCCTTCGGGCCGCTTGTGGGTGGAAAGAACAGCAAGAAGGTACATTGCTGGACCCGGGTCACACACTGGTCCTTGAGCTCCAAGGTTCCCTTTTATTTGCACCTGAACCTTCTGAACAGTCTCCTGAGCTGTTAACTAGAAGTAACTACCCACTGTGATGGGTCCTTGAGAAGGTCAATAGGAGAATTCGTGTTTAGAGTTCAGCGAGATACCTGCACATGGCGGCATCCTGGACAGAGGCGAGGGCGGGGCCCTTGAGGGAAGGGGAGCCCCGGCGGGCCGTCCCTAGGCAGCTCCCAGCCCTAGAACTGCCCTGTTCAGAAGCGTTGCTGCCAGACTACGAGGCAGGCATGGCATTTTCTAGGCCATCTCCTCACAAAGAAAAGCAGCGCTGACTTCACTCTTGCTGGCTCCGGGGTTCTGGCTTCACACTCAGCAATCTGATGCCGCAGCCTCTCTGGGAATAAACTTCTCAAATGTGGCATATTCCTGGAGGAGGGAGGAATTTCTCTCCCTTTAGCAGAGAGCCCCAAATCCTTTAAGGCCCAGGTAGTCAACACTGAGGACCTCCCCAGGAAACAGCAGACCCTGACATGAGCCCCTAGTCAAGGCCATGGCCAAGAAAGCAGAAGTTTGAAAGGCTGGAGCAGGGGCCCCCACTCATCCCACCTTGGCCGGCAGGACAAGGGCACATTTAGAGGGTGGGGCACGGTCGTCACCTGGGGACTTCACCTGTCCTCGGGCTTGGAAGTGACCCCGCAGGACCAAGGGGAGGGCGCAGGTGCAGGGAGGCCTTCCTCTTTTGGAGACTTTTGGATGTAAGACAAACACCGACAATGACACAGAAGCACGTATGTCTGGAGTAGAAGCCACAGCGTCCCCCTGAGCGCCTGCCTGGCCTCACCAGGAGGCTTCCGTTCCACACGCTTAGCCATCTGGTCTCCTGCTCTCAGAGGAGAAACAGGGCTGCTGAGACGTGCGTGCTGAGAACACGGAGAAATAGTAGCTATACAGCAGAGGGAAGTTCCTCTAGACGTGTGCACACCTGTCTGGGAGACATACACGTCTGTGTGTCTGTCTTCTATCTGTGCATCTGTCGAGCTCTGTGTCTGTCTTCGGTCAGTCACCCATCTATCTATGCCTCTATGCATCTGTATGTCTGTCTCCTGTGTCAATCATCTATGCATCTATGTATGTACATAGCTATCTGTCAGTTATCTGTCTATGCCTGTATCTGGCTATGCGTCTGTCTACACACACACACAAACACACACATACAAAGAAGTCAGAAGAGCCAAGAAGCATTAGGAAATTAGGAGAATGACCCTGCCCTCCTCGCAGCCGTGAGGACACTGGCATCTGTGGACCAGGTGCTGGTGGGTCCATCTGGAGGTGACCAGTGCTATCAGGAGGGTGTGCTCCTGTTTCAGGAGATGCAGAGTGAATCACGCAATTGGCCAAAGCTCCTTTCCAGAAAGCTGAAGCTACTTCTGTCTTAATGTTTTTTATTCCAAGAGCTCCACTTTGTTTACCTGGGCACTTGTCGCAGTGGGATGATAAAATGTGGCGATGGTGAAGAGCATTGGGCGCATGCCAGTGTGAGCTGAGACACTGTCTCTGGGTGGGAAGGGTCACTGTTTCCTAGGATAGACGAGGCAACATCTGTGGGCAGGGTTTACCCCTTGTCCAAGGTACCAAGGCCAGAGGTGACGCTCGGTCATCCAGGAGCCTGCACCCCCACCCCGCAACATGGCCACTTCCAGCGTTGAGATCCCAGGGAATGAGGTCCCCGGCGGTACCCCCTCCGGTTCAGCCAAGACCGGCGAGTGTCTGCCCAGTTGTGTGTGAGTTCAGCCAAGTGGAGAAGCATGGTGCCCCTTGCTCTACCGCCCTCACCATTAATTGTCTTTCTGCATCTCCTTCCAGAGGCAACAAAGAAAGAGTGAAAAGCGTGCCATTGCTTTTCTATGTAGCTGGTTATAGATACTCAGCCAGAATTTGACTGACAGTGCGATGCTGTCCCCCAAAGCCTGTGCCGTATGTGAATATTTTAATTAGGATTGTAACAAGCTATTGAGGAAGTTTGAGCTAAATTGGTTCTGCTGTTTTTGTATTAGTGAAGCATGAAAAGGAATTTTTTCATCTATTAGAAAATATCCCTTAAAAAAATTAAGCCAAAGCAACTGAAAAGCAGCCAGTTTGGGAGATGTCAGCAGATTGGATCTAGGCTGGGATTAACTGGGTAGATTTGAAAGATGTGAAATAAAGTTCAGGAAGGTTGTTTACAGTTAGCCTCTTCCCTCTGGCAGCTGTTTGGAAGGAAGAGATGTTCTTACAAGAACCACATGTGCTGAGAAAGGAGGACACTTCCAGACGGTTGGATTCTTCGGGTGTCTCAGGGGATCGCTCCCCAGAGTCAGGCGCTGGGGTGCCTGTTCACACGACCCCCACTCC
Organism: Miniopterus natalensis; assembly: GCF_054644295.1. Classification (NCBI taxonomy): domain Eukaryota; kingdom Metazoa; phylum Chordata; class Mammalia; order Chiroptera; family Miniopteridae; genus Miniopterus; species Miniopterus natalensis. The sequence continues at coordinate 82,069,622 of NC_142087.1, forward strand.
AGCAGTGGGCTACCTCGGACAGGTCTGCGGTGGTGAGGTGTGGCCAGCACCACTACCTCGGAACCCCCTGTGAGAAACAGGTGGAAACCCGCCCCTGCCTTTCCTGTCACATTGGTCCTCTCTCTCCATGGACACAGAGTGTCTCTCTCAGCTTCTCTGAGCGCTGAGTATGATGGGACATCCTAGAAGGAAGGATGTGGCTGACCAAGGTCTAACTCCAGCAGTTGCCCCTGCCCTGGACTGTTGGGATTCCCCAGCTTCTCAGGTCCCCGGAAGCTGTCCCCTCCCTCTGTTGTGAGTCCCGTGTAAGGAGCTGTCATCAGCACTGGAGGGGGTGAACTCTAGCTGTCTCTCTTGCCCACTTATCCTGGGCTCGAGCAGTTGCCAGACAGTCCCGGGGGGGGGGGCTGACAAACGGGACAGTCACGACCCGGCGTAGGGGACACACAGGTGGTCACGGCAGCACTGAATGTGGCCTGGCATTGCCAGATCGCCATGGTTCATGGAAGAAGCCAGAAATCTGGAACTAAATGTGGAATCTCCTTGCAAGTGCTCGTCCCAGTGAGAGGCGTTCACATTAGCAGATCCAGAGCACTCGTCACCTTCGGCTGGGGCTGGGGCTCGGGGACAACCCAGAGCTGAACCACCAGGAGGGCTTCCTGCATGGAGGCCTCGGACCCTTGCTGGAAGCCTCTCCTATGAGCCGCTCGCTCAGCACGAGTGGTGCTGTCAGCCGCCCTCCTACAGCCCAGTGGCCTGTGTGGGCACAAGACCCCATCCCGCTGCCCCTCGGCTCCCAGGCACCGAGCCCTCCGCCGGCACACGGGCTGCAGCCCAGCTTCATTCCCGCAGCCTAGCGTGTGTCCCGTCCACTGTAGCTCCAGGCGGGCGGGGCCCATGCCGGCGTGTCCCCACCGTGTCCGCGCCGTGTCCCCAGAGCCTCCTAAAGGGCCCCAGCAGAGTGAGCGTTCTGTCAATATTTGCTGAATGAAGGCTGAGCACTGTGGGTTCCCCTCAGCTGCCTTCCAGCCTCTCGGCTGCCGGAATGAGGACACTCTGGTTAGTGAACCCGAGTCCAGCCCTTGTAAGCTGATGCCTGCATTTCTCTAGGAGACAGAAGGCCGTGCGTGGCCCTTTCCCGCTGCCCACCGAGACCCGCCCAGACTGTCTCAAGACCGCCTTTGCTCCCTTTTCAAGGGCTGGCCGGCTGTTGGAGGCTGAAGGCGGCAGTGAGCCTAACTCGCACCAAAGGGAGCAGTGCCGTTGGTGCGGGAGCTGAAGGAGAGGAGGCCCCGTAAAGCCGCAGACCCTGCCTGCCCGCGGGAGCGGCCTGCCAGGCGCCTCGGAGGCCCAGCCCAGGTCCGAGGAGAGCGGTCGCTGCTTGTGGCCGCGCTGCCCCCGTTAGAGCGCGGGCGGCTCAGCGGCGCCGGCACCGCATCCTAAGCCTGGAGAGGTCGGCGGGGAAGCGGAGAGAGCGCGCGGAGGGGCCGAGGTCGGCTGGCAGAGGGACATGCCCGTACTTCCTCCCTGGCAGCAGGGTTCGTTAACTCCAGGGGAGGCTTCTGGTCCGGGACTTCTCATCTCAGTTTTCTTTTCAGAAGGAAACAAAGAGCTCACACATCGCCGCCATGGGACAAGGCCCTTGGACCCGGCTACTGGCTCTGTGTTCACTGTCCCGTGCAACAAAGGGTCATCCCGCTTGTCAGTACCACTGTCCTGCACCCCCCCAAAGTCTACGTGTGGGGGCACATGTGTGTGTACATGAGCACGCGTGTATGTGTATGTGTGTACATGTGTGTGCATGCGTGTGTGCGCCTCACTCCCCACTTTCCTTCCTGGGAAAACCTGCAGTAAATTGCATGTAGGCCCAAGCGCCAGGTTCACATGAGAAACACTGGCCTTGAAAACTCCTTAATTCCCTGTGCACGGATGGATGGCCCGCAACAGAGGCCGGCCTGTTCTCACCGCCCCAGCATGGCGTTCGGAGGGCTCGGGGCTGGGCCGGGGCCTTTGTTTCGTTCCACAAAGGGGCACGGGAAGCATGCATCCATGTCGCTGGCCCAGGCAGCCCCTCCTTGGGCGTGGGCGGCGTCTCCGTTCCCAGTGCTTCAGTCTCCAGCTGGAGAGAGGCTGCGACGGCAAGCAGGACACGCAAAGGCTCTGTTTTGCTCTAACTGCTCCCACCAGAGTCTGCCGTGCATCTTGATGAAAGCCGGGCGGTGATGGAGCGAAATCAAACTCCTGAGACAGTGGCGACCCCCAGGAGATGACACTGCGGAGGAAGGGGCCGTGGAAGGGAGTCTCTGTTGAGTAATTAGCCGTAATAAGCTCCCCCAAGACAACAGATCAAACAGCTCCTGCACAAAGGACAGGGACAGAGACGACGACTTTTTGGAAGGAACAACAAATGACATCCAAAAGCTGAAATCTGGGGCTCCTGGCAGAGTCCCAGTTCCCAGTCAAAGGGAACCGCCACACAAGTTTCCCTTCTCATTGAACCCAAGCTACAGCCAGTCATTAAACCCGAGCGAGGCTGCCGCCGAGAGTCTCTCTGTAGATTCGGTGTCTTGGGGAAGCAAGACGTGAGCTCTGGATTTGTTAGGGAGCACCAGAAACCAAGGTGTACCCCCAACCCGCATGGCCCCGTGCTGAGCACACCGGAGTTGTGGGATGATAGTAAAGGAGCTCCTGACCCTTGAGGGGCTCTGAGTGAGGGCACAGGAGGGTGGTGGGACAGAGCCTTCAGTGGAAGGAGAAGAGGTGCCCGCTGGGGTGGGCATGTGCCACACAGACAAGGACACTAGAGCCAGCTGCGGTCAAGAGTTTTGAGTCCCTGCCTCCATGAGCCATTCCTGGTGGCTGTCATTTACGTCTGTTCGCTATGAGCCAGGCAGAGGGCTCTGACCAGGAGCTCAAGGCCGGGAGCACCATGGTCATGGGACAGCACGGCAGTGAAGGTCCGGTTGGGAAGCCACAGGGCCAAGAGGCCATTGAGGGAAGGGTTCCAGAAGCACAAAGTCACTCCTTCGGGCTCAGCTCTGGGCCAGATATTGGAGCCTGTGGTTTCTGCATTTAGCACAAAATAGAAAAACATCTTTACAGAATCTGTTGAAAAACAACCAGGACAATCCAAGGCGTGCAGATTCAGTTTGGGTAGACTGTCCTGATAAGTAAGGACTCCGCACATGCAGATTGATTATTTTAAACGTGTCACCAAGAATGTGGGTGTCTGCTCTCAACTCAGCAGGGGTCCAACAGAAAGGACCAGAGTTAAAATGTAACGAGGAATCGGGGGAGAGGTGTGGGTGAACTGAGATTCCAGGAACGCACGGGGCGTCCTGTGGGCACAGGTCTAACGTCGGCGTGGAGACTTGTACGTGAGCAGGTGTCCCCCGGGTCACAGAGCTGAGGAAGTGGGCGTGTTGAGACGAGGCTCTCCCAGGGGCTGGGGGCGTTTGTCTTGCTGAGATTCAGAGCGACGAGCCCACGCAGAGCTTACACGTCCGCCTGCCTGGAGCGCAGGGCTCGCCTGGTGCTCTGGACACCCTCCTGGACCCTTCTAGGCCCTCTGCTGAGCAGCCTGAGCACACATGGCCTCATCAGCGGGTTGGGCTGGGGAGGAGGGAAACCTCTCAGCTTTCATGACCGTCCGTGTCAGAAAGAGCCGGGCCTGGGAAATTGGCAGACGGGAGCAGCTCTCACGTGTTGGTGGGTATTTGTAAATCGCTACAAGGAGTGATTTTCCTTGGAGCAGTGCACGCAGATCTGACGATCTGAGCAGACGAGTCAGAAGCACGCATGGCCTTCTCCCTCTGATCTGCAGAGCGCCAGTCTGTCTGTCGGTTCTCGTCCAGAAAAGGAAAAGACTCCTCTTGTCACTTGGCCTCTGGCAGTCGTGTGAAGGAGGCAGCAGGTGCTGAGTGCACCCAGGAACGCCAGGGTCCCAGACAGGACGATGGTCCAGGTGTGAAGTCAGGGAGGAGGGGCTCTGCACCTGTCCATTCTTCCCTGTGCCCAGCCACCGAGCATCCAGTGCCCCGGGCACCGAGCTCAGGGCCCACGGAGGGGTCGCCGTTCTGTGTCACCGGCAGGGGCTTGCTTGCCTTCTGGGAGCTCACACCTCTGGGATAAAGACAGATGGGGACGTGTGTGAGGTGCACAGGACAGGGACGAGCTGGTGGACAGCGCGGTGCGTTCTCCAAGGCCGGGGCGTCCAGGGGCCTGCACGCCTGTGTCACCGTGCCCTCCTGGAACTGGCAGGCCTCCGCCCCATACCCGTCGCTGTTTCCACCGGGCTCCAAGAGATCCCCTGCGATCGTCTGAGTACCGATTACAGCTCTGGCTTTGTAAATAGCTCAGTGGTAAATTTTTACAATGTTGTTTTTAGAGACTGTCGTGAGGAGGCAGCTTTCCCCACTGTCGCTTGGATATTAAGCTCTTTAATGAGAGGCCACAAAATGACTCCATAAAACTTGGCGTGGAGTGGGCTGTGGTGGGTTCCGCGCCCTTGAAGGTGTGAGGGTTCGGGTACAATGAGTCACCGCCGGCCACTGTGGGAGCAGAACGGTGCCCACCATTGGTCCTTCCTCTCTGCTCAGCCCTGTCTGTCCTTCCTGGGATGGGGCCACGCTGGCTGGTGGTCACCAAGCGGGCTTCCTGGGGACGGTGGGAACGTGAGGCTTGGGTTTTTTATTTGGGAGCCTGCCTACTTTTTAATTGGCAGTGTTGTTAATGAATGGATTCATTCTGTTTGGAGCAAGTGGGCTGGGCACTGGAGCGTGTAATCGGATGGCTGCCTGGTGCTCTGAGCCTGCAGAGACCTCGGGGCTGCCTTGATTGATTTGGCCCCAGGCTGCACGGACCTTGGCAGGGATGGCGGGAACAGAAGGTGGGTGCCCTCGGTGTGGAGGTCATGGACCATTCACCACCTTGCAGCATCTCCAGGGAGACCAGCTTGGGACCCTGCAGTCCTGGGGGCCAGTGGGGGTCCGAGACTCTTTTCCTGGGACAGCCCCTGTATCCAGCAAGCATCCAGTAAACACTCCCTCCCTCCCACTCAGGAATGGGGAGGCCCTGTGGATGGGTGTCTTCCTGGCGGCGCCGAACCAGCTGGGAAAGGCCACCAGACAGTGGTGGGAGAGGCAGACCGTCCACTTATCTCCAAGCTCCCTTCCTCTGTCTTTCCGGGGCTTCTCAGCCCTGGCTCCTTCTGCGCTTGAACAACAGCCCCGAGAGGTGCCCACAGTGAGCATGCCTGCCTCCAGCTCTGTCCCTGGTTCCGCCCGGAGAACCAGCCCTATGTTCCTGTGGGACCCAGGGTCCTCTACAGCAGCACTGAGCTGAGCTCCTGAGGCTTCGGGAGGGCAGGGGACAGGGTTCCTGCAGGGTTCCTACATCTTGGGGACAGATTTTGAATCTGAAATCTCCTTCCGTGATGGGAGCATCCTCCCCTCCCCACCCTCCACCCCGGCCCCGCCCTGCATGTGCTGCTATAGTTTTGGAAACACCAGTCGCCTGTCTCCTGCCTCGTGAGGCTGACTCAGAGGTGGCCTTGGGTCTGCGGCATGGCAGGCAGCTTGTGTTTACAAACGCAGCGCCCTTTTCGGGTTAAAGGACACTCTGAGTGAACCCACCTTTGGGAGCTGTGCTTTCGTGTTTGAATTCAGTGTGTTTGGTCCACAGCCCTGACCTTTTTGCCAGGCGACGTTTCTGCCCCAGAGGAAGCACGTGGTTCCTTCGGCGGCCAGATCATCGCCGAGGGCCAGCACCACGTCCTCCCGGGGCCTGTCCCCGGTGTGTGGCTCGGTCGCCTGTCCTGAGGTTGCATGTTGGTGGTGTGGCCCGACTCACGTGCAGACAGGTAGGCGGCTGTGTCAGGGCCGGGCCCAGCCCTTCCCACCAATGTCAGATCCGGAGAAAACCAGCAGGCAAGCATTTCGGGGCCCGCCCTGCCCCCCTTCCTTATACAGCGTGTCCTTCCTGGGCTGCTGGCCCCATGGGCGCCTGCAGTTCCCGTGAGTGTATTTGCAGACGCATCTCAGTGCCTTCCCTCAGGCTGGAACATGCAGGCTCCTCTCCGAAATGCGGTGCCTTCCACTGGACCTCTGGCGCCTCGGGGATGCCCATGGGTCACTGGAAGCCTGAGGTGGCACTACTTCTGTGGGACCTGCCAACCGCTGGCCCATCACAGCCTCACCCACAGGTCGGCCAGGTGCCAGTTGGCCTCAGACGACGAGGAGGAAACCTTGTCTCCCAGGTTATGCCGTGAGCAGGACAGGCCCACGATGAGCCTGCTTTCACCACGCCCCTGGGGTCGGCCACGCAGGGCACTGCCATTCCTAGAAACGGGACTAACATGTCAGACCTGCAGCGTCAGACCTGGGCCTGTGGCTTGTTTGTCTGTGCAGCACCTCGGATCTTTGTTTTCTCATTTAGGTGTCAATACTTAATCATATTTTTCGTGAAATCATGATTTCTGGCTAGTTTTCTAACAAGCTGGCATTTTCGGCTGCCTGGGGCCACACTTCTGCTGGTGGTGATGTCTGGTGTGGGCAGTGCCTGTGGTGGGGCATGTTCTGCGTTACCCGCTCCCGCTCCCGCTCAGGCCCAGCACACGTGTTTCCCACCCCATCCTGTGGCCTGTGCCTCTGTGCTCATGGCCGCCTCGCAGCCAAGTCCCGGGCAGGGCAGCCAAGGCCTGAGTTGACGGCCCGCGGGGGCCTGCACGTGAGGCAGCCAGCCCCGCGTTTGGCACTGGACAGGGGAGACGGGCTGTGCCCTTTAACTGCTCCTTGTTATCAAAGGCCCCTTTATTGTTCTAGAAACAGCACTGATGCTCTCTGTTCCGTGCAGGTAACGTAGTGGAGGCTCTTTAAGCTTCTCGTAATGAATGCCGTCCCGCCTCCCAGGACCATTCAGACTTCATGGAGAAAAGCACAGACAGAACTCAGAAACCGCGTGTTGCCCTGACCTCGTAGGACAGGAGCAGAAGCCGGGCCTGTTCATTCTTATTCCAGACTTGCGCCTGAGTCCAGGTGACCTCGGGCCGGCTGTGTGGGACGCCGGGCCTGTCGTGTGACCTGCACAATCACAGGGACAACCCCCTTCCAGGTGCTGCCAGCCGGGCTGGTGGCTGAGCACTCTGTGAAGTGGCTGGCACACACTGGGGCAGCCTGGCACACACTGGGGCAGCCTGGCGCTCGGTGTGGTTGGTGCAGATGCCTGGCGGCGGCTGGGGAAATCTGCGCACGTGAGCGCCTGTGTAAATGCTTCCGACCTGCTCTCGCTGAACATGTGGGGCATCCTCAGACATGCTGGAGATAGAATGGCGGCCGCAGGCACAGAGCAGGAGGACCGGGTAGGGGAGCGGGCACGTGGCTGGCGTGCGCATGGAGGGCTGGGGAGAGCCCGGAGCTACAGAGGTCGTGGAGCTCTTGACGATGGTGAGTCCATGGGCTTGGACAGATCTGCCACTCTGAGCTTTTGAATATTCGTCAAGCACTTGTCACAGATCCGGCGTGGAGCTTGCTGCTGGCGGTCAGACAGTGGGAAAGCAGGGGCCCCCAGGGAGAGAGCCTGTGGAAAAGTGAGCACAGCCCTGTGATATGGAGGACGGCCCTCTGTGCCCAGGATCCAGGAGGGCTGTCCAGAGGAGGCAATGGCCAGGGAGGAGAGGACTGAGATGTGAGGTCGACTAGGGCACCCCCTCATGTTTGTGTAACATGACCTGGCAAGCCCAGAGAGTTCCCAGAGTCCTGAGAAGAGTGTGGGGATCACTCTGGGGTTATGGTTAAGAGTGTTGAGTCAGACAGCCTGGACCAGGTCCTGGCTCCTCCATTCCCCTCCCCCGTGGCCTTGGGCAAAGTTGCCTAGGTTGTCCAGGTCTCAGTTTCCCCCAGATGCAAAATAGGATAATAGAGTTTTTATAAGGTCAATGTGCAGAAGGCTGCTGAACAGCTACTAAGGGCTAAGGAATGTTAGGTGATGGTGGTGGTGATTGTGGTGGTAGAGATCATAGTGGGGATGGTGATGGAGATGATCGTGGTGGTGGTGATGGTGTTATTGGCTGTGATAAGACTGGTTGTGGATGGTGGTGGTGGCCCCATACTTCATAGTGGAGGTGATGGTGGTGGTGATGGTGATGATGATGATTGTGATGGTGATAAAAGTGAAGGTGGTGGTGGTGGTGGTGGTGGTGGTGATGGTCCTAGTGGTAGACATGGCAGTGGTTACAGGTGTGGCTGTGTGATGGTGGTGGTTATGGTGGTAGAGACTGTGGTCCTGGGGACAGTTGTAGTTGTGTGGTGTCTGTTATATGTGGTAGAGAGGGTGGTGATATTCTATTGTCTGCGTCCCATTGGTGTTGGTGAGATGAGCGTAGAATCCATGAGAATGTGGCCACAGGGACAAACCACCCTGGAATTCCATGGCGAGGAATGTGAGTGCTCTTGTAAGAGACCCCAGCAGAGGAAAACAAGAGTTGCTGGTTCATCTTCGTGGAGGACTAGGCCTGGAGGGAGGCCAGCTTTCCAAGGCTGGAGTAGAGGTCCCAGTACAGAAGTGGAGGCAGGACAAGTCTGGGGCAAGGCCAGAGAGAGCAGTGGCAAGGAACCTGGAGTGGAGGCGTGGACATGGGGCATAGGGGTCGTGGAAGACTCCTATCTGGGGGGAGTTTAGATTGGGGGGGGAGGCCCCTCGGAACATGCTGCTTCTGGTGTGTTCTTCCCCCAGCGTGAGGTTGGCGTGAGCGCCTTCTTCCTACCCCTTCCAGGTGACCCACACCATTCTAACCATCTGTCTTAGCACAGACTCTCGGGAGCCCTGAGAGAGGAAGAGGGCACTAATATTTCCATCTCACAGGCGAAGGACATGGGCTCAGGGACGTGGTGAGATACTGAGCCACCCAGACGCACACGCCAAAGCCGGGATCACAGGCGGCGTGGCACGCCCGCACTCCACGCCTCACCGCAGGTCCTTGGCAAGCATCCCTGTTGGACAGCCTTTCTGTGTCGTTCCGACGCGGATGTGCATGTTTCCGGAGTCGAAAGCCTGCTTTGTGTGGCCATAGGACGCCTCTTTCATCCCAACCAGTGAGCACTAGATAGCAAGCGGGAAGCTGTCGGACGACCGGAATCCGAAGCACACCCACCACCGGTGTGTGATGGAGGCTTCTGTCGCTCATGTCTGCGTTGCCAGGGTAACGGGATTTGGAAGGGGAAGCTGCGTGACATATTTTGCAAGCAGTGCTCTGCAATTATTGAGGACTTTGTGGCTCACTCTGAAGCAGGAGGATGGGAGCTTGGGGAAGCGCCCGGAACAGGGCTGACTTTGGTGATGCCAGTGAGGCACTCTGGCCCCGCTGCTGCTGCTGGGGGCTCCGGGCCTCTGAGGGTCCCCTGCGTCTGCACGTCAGCTGATGGTTGAATTGCCACGTGGCCAAGGGTCTCCATCGGGCCTCACCTCCTGCCCTCACCCTGCCGTCACCATCTCTCGCTTCCATCCTGGCCTGACCGAAGACCCTCAGCACCAAGGCTCTGCCACGTGCAACTTGGATCAGGACAAAGTGGTTGTCAAATGGCCTCCAGGTGTCATTGCGATTAGGGGGTGTTGGGGACACTCAGGACAGTCCTCGGCCTGGGGGCCCATCCACCCTGCTGGGCATGGAGACTCATTCCTTTAGCTTCTCCAGTGTGTGTAGAGACAGAATCGATCCCCCCCCAAAAAACCCTTGTTGCCCCGTAGGTAACACTGACCCCAGTGAAATTCCTAGAAGAGCCTGATTGCTTCCTCCTGGGCTGAAGAGAAGCTGGGCTTCTGTCCCTCGACTCAGATATGACACCAAACCAATGACTGTGTCTGACAAGCAGGTCGATGTGGCCTCATCATGAGTGGTTAAGAGGTTCAAACGTTCCTTTGTTTATAAGAAATCATGTGACGACTTTGGCCTTTTAGGTTTTTTAATATCATCTTGATGTTACTTGATCTGAACAACACATTTAGGAAACCGGCTCTGAAGGTTTCATTGGGACTTAGGTTTCTTTCCTTTAGAAGTTTGAAAATGCAGTGTATTAGGTTCCCATGGCTGCCGTAACAAACTACCGTGAACAGGCTGCGAAATCAAGGTGTCCGAGGGCTGGGCCCCCAGGGAGGCCCCAGCCAAGGCTCCTTCCTTCCTCTCACAGCTCCTGGTGGCTCCAGGAGTCCTTGGCTTGTGGCTGCATCGCTCCAGTCTCTGCCTTTGTCTTCTCATGGCTTCTCTTTTCTGCAGGTCACCCCTCTGTGTGTCTCTTCTAAGGATACTTATCATTGGATTTAGGGCTCAAGCTGATAATCCAGGACGATCTCTTTATCTCAAGATTCTTAATTACACTTGCAAACATGCTTTTTCCAAATAAAGCGACATGAGGTTCCAGGGATGTGACGTGGACTTACCTTTTTGGAGGTCACCCCTGAACCCACTGTGCATAGTTTTGGGTAGACAGATAAAAAGATGGTTTAGCTCACTCATAAGCTTCTTAGTTTGAATGATTATAGAACTGCAGGGAAATTGCAAAGATACTACAGAGAGGCTCTTTCCCAGTCTCCCCTGCTGCTAGCTTGTTGCACAGCTCGAGCCCATATCATGACCAGGAAACTGACATTGGTCAATCCACAGAATGTAGGCATGATTTTCTTCTGTGGGCTTAATTTCAACTCAGAGAGATGTGTGTTTAAATCCCAGGGCCCCCTCCCAGCAGTGTGACTTCCAACACGTTTTCCACCCTCCTGAGCCCGGGGTTTTTGATGTCCCACCAGGAGATGCCTGGTCGGGGGTTGTGGCGATGGGCAGACTGTGCAGGGACAAATGCAGAGAGACCCCCTGCCTGGGCGTGGTGGGTGTCATTCCTGTTAATAGATTAAATCCAGGTCTTAGAAACAGGATATGTTTCAAGGTCTGCTCCCCCAAAGGGTCTGGCGGTCAGAGAGGGAGTATGCAAGGGTGTGCAGTGAGCACCTGGCTGGGTCCCTGTGCGGCCCGGGGACCTTTGCTCCCTCGTCGAGAATGGGCGAGCCCGCCGCGCCGAGCTGCCGTAATTGGCGGTCAGTCGAGCACGGTTACCCTGCACTTCCCACGGTAAATACCACAGAGGCTGGATGCGTGAGGCATGACTTATAGAAGTTAAGCCAATGTTGGAATCTGTGTGGGCAGACCCTGGAGGTCACTAAGCAGATTTGGGACTCATCTTCCCGGCGGTGAGAGCAGTGTGGTGGGGGCCTTCAGAATGCTCATTTAAATATCGCACCCCTGCCCCATTGTAGTGTCACCACCGCTCTGGGCAGCCTAACTTACAGGGTAGGGGTGGCCCTACATAAAACCATAATAATAAGGAGCCCTGGCCAGTGTAGCTCCGTTGTTTGAGCAATTGCCCCATGTTCCAAAAGGTCGCCGATTCAGTTCCCTTCCCAGTCAGCGCACATGCCTGGGTTGTGGGCTCGATCCCCAGTAGGGGGCGTGCAGGAGGCGACCCATCTCTCTCTCTCTATCTCTTTTTCTCTCTCCCTCTCTCCCTTCCTCTTCCTCTAAAATCAATAAAGCATTAAAAAAATAGGGATATTAGAATGCCTTGTTTGAGTGTGCTGGCCTGTTAGGAACCCTTTGAAGGAGCAGTGGAAAGATCGGGGGACCTCACTCCCCGTTCCCGGGGCCCGGACACTTCGTTGGAATTCCATGGCCGGTTTTGGAAGTGAAGCGTTAACTTCAGAACGTACAATGAAAAGAAAAACCGCTGAGAGCAGGTAGCAGAGGTTGGTGTGCGGACAAGTCATTCAAAGAAACTCAGACGATAATTGGCCTTTGTTTAAAGCGGAGACTTAATGCAGATAACGGTTGTGTAGGTAATTTTATCGCAGACTTTTTTCTTATTACACAGGCTAATTTGATATTGTCCTGGGAAGCCATCCCTTTGAATATTCAACAAAAGCAGCTATGCGCAGGGAGAGATGGGATTACGGATATTATTTTTGCATAATTCATGCTCAGTGACAGCGTCGCGCGCCTCACTTCATCACACCTGCGGGAGGCTGCTGGGAGCTTCCAATCTCGTTAAGCGATTTATTCCTTGTAATGAATGAGTTCTCTGTGCTGCATCCAGGTGATGCCACGCTGGACTGTTAAGAAAATCCATCTCACTGTACCCATTCTGATGTTTGCAGCTACCTTCATGCCTTTACTGCCCCTCGATGGGTGAATGGGCACCGTGTGTGTCTCCGTTTCATCCCACCCTGGGCCGCCTAGGACAGAGCTGAGACCTCCTCGCGACCCCGAGTCTGTGGGCAGCTGTGTTACCCACTTTGTACAAACTCAGGCAATTCAGGGACTCCTGTTCCAGGACCTCTCCTCCCACCATTCGGGCCCCTCCCTGGATCCTTCAAGACGTTGCTGGCAAGTTGCAAAGATGAGAAGATCGCTTTTTGCAGGAGGAGGGAAGACAGTTCTAATAAAAAGCTGTAATTCACAGGCCCAGATCCCTGTCACACGATATGCATTTTAAAGACCATCTGAACTGCTAAATGGCTCAATATGGGCCACCCGTACGGCTACTACAACTTGGAGATTTTTAACAGCTAGAAACGGGGGGTGGGCCCACCACAGCTTTGGTGACAGAAAAGTGTAGGTTTCTACAAAGCAGTGTGGCATCTGGGCTCTGTTGCATCAGAAATGTTCTCTCCTGAACCCTAAGCTTAGGAAGCCATCAGAAGTACCCCCAGGAGGGCAGGAAGGTGGGTGAAGGCCATGAGAGCACTGGGCTGTCATCCTTCATAATCTAGCAATTATTTGAACACAACATCGTCACCATCTGAACGGGGCAGATGGAAATTCAGAGGAGTACTTTGGGAGGGGTAGGCGAGGCAGACCCTAGGATGCAGCATCTTAAATTTGGAGAGGAAGTGGGGACATACCAGAGACCTGCTCCAGCCAGCCTCTGCCAGCAGCAGGCATGACGGCCTTGGGGAACCAAGCCCTCCCTGGTTTGTCTTTCAAAGACGCCTCAAGTGTTCTGTCCCCAAGGTCACTGGGACTTGTGTGACTGACGCTCCTAGTGAGTTCCTGCTTATTTTATAGATGACATCACCAGAACCCAATCAGGAACTCAGGCTTTGAAATTTCAGGGAGGAAAATATGCTTTTAGGGAGAAAGCAAATGCAGAAAATTGTGGACACTTATTCTGGGCTTGTTTGAGGCTGTGCAGAAATAATCACACGCAGCCCAGCAGTTTACTATAAACAAAAACATCCACTTAGAGATTTTTTAATAAAATGGGAAGTGTGCTCTCCTGTCCCAGCCCCCCTTGCCCTGTGCCTGTCCCTGCTCAGGATGACTCAAGCTCAGAACAAAAGTGGCAGATGGTAGGAAGTGTGAATCCAACAGCATTAGCAGAGCCTCGACCTCGGAAAGTCCCCCTTTGAAAATCAGAGCCATCCATCCATCCGCCACTCAGAGGAATTCCTTATTAGCTTCTCTTTTTTCTTTTTCCAATGTGGCCTTTACACAATCAAGTAACAGGGGAAAACCTCAACCAGATCATGTCTTTCCGAGAACTCTTAAAAATCGCTGTTATAAGCAGAAACGTGTAAGAGCAGGCGTATCTAATATCACGGCCATGGTTTTCATTTAACTAGGAAAGTATATATCCTTTACTTTGAGTTGTTTTAATTTTAATAAGTGGGTATCTCTGTACGTCATCTTTGAGCACTTTTCGTCTTTCTCTCAAAATTATATTGGTGAGGGTCATATAAAGTGTACATTTGACCGCATAGACGGCTCCCATGTCTGAGTTCCTTGGTGCTTCTATCCCCCAGCGTGTGGACAGGTCTGCCCCATGCCTTTGCAGTTCTGAACCGTGGCCCACGTGTCCATGGGTCCACAGGTGTGAGTTTCTCTCACTTGGGAAGATGCTCGGGAACACTAATGTTCCACGGTAAACATTATGCCCAGTTGCTCACCAAGTGGAGATAACAGAATGTATCTGGCCAGCGTGGCCTCTCCCACACAAGGTAATGTGGGTCTGCTCACCTGGGGCCCAGGTGCCTGTGGAGGGCTGCTCACCTGGGGCCCGGGTGCTGGTGGGGGACTGCTCACCTGGGGCCTGTGGGGGGCTGCTCACCTGGGGCCCAGGTGCTGGTGGGGGCTGCTCACCTGGGGCCCGGGTGCCAGTGGGGGGTTGCTCACCTGGGGCCCGTGGGGGGCTGCTCACCTGGGGCCTGGATGCCGGTGGGGGGCTGCTCACCTGGGGCCTGGATGCCGGTGGGGGGCTGCTCACCTGGGGCCCAGGTGCCTGTGGGGGGCTGCTCACCTGGGACCCAGGTGCTGGTGGGGGCTGCTCACCTGGGGCCCGGGTGCCGGTGGGGGGCTGCTCACCTGGGGCCTGGGTGCACAGTGATGCTGGACTTTTGATTGACAAGTCACTACTAGCAAATCCAGTTCCCACCTATTCATGAATGCCGTGTGTTACCTGTGCCATCCTATCAACGCCTGCTCCCACTTTTCTACCTTATTATTTTCAACACACATTCACTCTATGTTGTGCTACAATTTTATTTTTAAATATGTCACAGACAACTGACAGATGTGTTAACATATGACAAGCGCTGCGTGCTGTGTGTGTACACTCAGATACACGCAGACACGCACTCGTGTTTCACACTTTGAATAGTCTGATTCCTTCATTTGACAGTATCTCCTGAAGCAGTTTCATGAAAACAAAACATACCTAAATATAACCTTAATTATGCTGTGTGTGAGCAAACACGCCGTCTCCAACCACTTCTTTATATTTGGACGGGAAAGTTGTTTCAGTTTTCCACAATTATAAGCGGCTTTGGATAAACAGCCTGGAAGTTAAATCGTTTACATTTGAATTTCTCTGCCCCTGGGAGATATTTTAAGCAGCAGGAGTTGGAGGCAGGGACGCACTTGAAAAGCTCTCGGAGTTGTACTTGGCTAAACGATCAAGGTTTCTTGGTGGAGCTGCTTGTTTTTTTCTGAGACAGAAAATAGCCAGAGGTTATGCCCTGGAGGCAGAGTGGTCATCGGGGGTCCCCACTGTGATTCTGCATCCAATGGGAGGTGGGGGCTAGGCCTTCTCTCTTCCTCTCCCTCGGCTGGCTCATCTCATCTCTCAGCACGTGGCTTTCCACCTTGACCATTGGGGTGGCCTGTCCAAGCCACTGCTGCTCATGTGGCCCCCCTCAGTCCCAGTAAGCACATCTTAGCACTCTGCACCACACCTAAATGCCTGTGTGCTTCCTTGAAAAAGTGAGTGTCTTTCTTACCACAGTGTCTGTCACACCTAGTGCCCGGCACATAGTAGGTGCTTCATGGATATATGTCAAACGCATATTCGATGTGATTTGGTTTGATGACCGTTTAGAGAGGACTGGGAGAGGGCCTGCTCACATGCCACACTGGGCATGTGCACCCGGACTTCTCCGCTGGGCCCAGGGGACACGTGGTGAGGTCTGCAGACATTTCTGTTGTCAGGAATTCGGAGGTGGGTTGCTATTGGCATCTGGTGCAGAGGGACCAGCGAGGCTTCAAAACCTCCTACAGGTCACAAGGCAGCCCCACGGCACAGATGACCCAGCCCAGAAAGTAATTACGCCTGGTCCGAGGAGCCCTGCTCTCGATCATGACATCGTGGGCTACTTTCTCCCTTTTCAATGTACCCGTTTCCCAAATTCTCTGAAACAACTTTGGAATTAAAAATTACTTATTGAAGAGGCATTATTAATTAATACGAGCTGGGCGTAGAGGAGCCGTGGCTCTCAGGAGTGGCCTGACCACTGCGCGCTGCTGCTGCCTGCCAGCTTTTTTTTGTCCTGTGCGGCACATTTTGTCCTGTGGGGTCCCAGTTTGAAAGTCTGATGTGCCCTCAGGCCTCAGAGCACTTGGAAGCTCAAAGAATGTTCTAGAAAACACCCTTGAGATATGCCCACTCTGTGACCTGCCACGTAAGTGAGCCCACGAGAGCAGCAATTTACCGAGAGGCAGAATCAGCACCACGTAGGGAGAGGCGGCTAAGCCCCTGCACTGCGGCACCGTGGGCTGGGCCGGGGCAGGGTGCCCGACCCGACACCTGCCGTGGGAGGAAGGCCTGGGACAGCCGGTTTCCCTGGGCACGAATGGGCAGGGTGAGAATGGCCACCTCCTGGCCCCCGTGCATCCTGCTGAACACTGTACGGGGCCAAGGGACATAGTCAGGGCTGGACATGAGTCCCCACCAGTCTAAGCGCCATTCCTACAGCCTTCGGGGGAAACCCCGTTCGGCTCACAGGTCCTGGGTTGTCTGAGCGGAAGGTCTTTCCTGGCAGCAACCCCGCGTGTGCGATGCCCGCCCCGGTTTCCTGCGGGACGGTGCCTCATTCCGCATACCCGTACTCACTTGCCACCTGCCTCTGTCCCTCCGAGGATGTCAGCGGAATGGCTCTTAGGCTAAAACATGGGGAAATGGTGTTTTTGCACCGGCGGACTGCCCCCGAGCCTGTGGATGGAAGTGGCAGTGGAGGACACTGCCTGTCCCTGACTGCCGCCCTGCATCTAGCCTGCCTGCGCCGCACCCTTCCTAAGGCGTGCCCCTGGGTGCCGCCCGCAGGCCAGAGGGAAGAGCACGTGGCTGCAGGGCTCCGGGAATTTATTTCTGCCGGCTGCCCTGCCTTGTCCCTGCCTCCAGCAAAAAGGCAGTGATGAAACAGTGGGGAGACAGCCTTCCGTGACAGGGCATGGGACGACCGGAGCAGGGCATGACCATAGCAGAGGGTGACCGGGGCAGAGGTATGACTGGGGCAGGGGGATGACCGGGGAAGGGGGATGACCAAGGCACAGGGGTGACCGAGGTAGGGGGGTGACTGGGGCAGGGGGATGGCTGGGGAAGGAGGATGACCGGGGAAGGGGGATGACCAAGGCACAGGGGTGACCAGGACAGGGGAGTGACCAGGGCAGGGGGGTGACTGGGGCATGGGATGACCAGGACAGATGAGCACAGGGTGACCAGGGCACGGGGGTGACACAGTCACTAGGAAACGAAGGGTCGCTGGCCACTTCTCATGCCAGGAAGCCTTTGAACTGTGGGTGCTCCATGGTCCTATTACTTGTAAAATGTTGTAAAATGCGAGGTCTGGGTGAGCACGGCCCGTGAGCCGAGCTGGGTGCTTCTGTGGAGGGACCCGTGCTTCGTGGAGGCAGACACCCATCCGTTCGCGTCTGTGATTTGGACTTGCACCCTGCTCGGCGGCAGCACCCCGGGAGACACGGGGACAGAATGTGCATATTCTCCAGGGAACTGGGTCCCTGGGGTATGAGAATTAACCTTTTCTAATAACAGCAATGACACAGTCCTTTGAAATAGGCCTGGATTTATCTCCCGACGTGCCTGTCATGGCCATGAGGATTCATTGAGTGGTTTTGAAAGTTCATTAAACTCCGGAGATTAAATATGTCCCTGAACAGTGTCCCATAAAGGGGAAGCATGGTCCTATTACTTGTAAAATGTTGT
This sequence comes from Miniopterus natalensis, assembly GCF_054644295.1. Taxonomy (NCBI): domain Eukaryota; kingdom Metazoa; phylum Chordata; class Mammalia; order Chiroptera; family Miniopteridae; genus Miniopterus; species Miniopterus natalensis. Next base: position 82,087,153 of record NC_142087.1, read on the forward strand.
GCTCTGTTGTTAATTCAGCTCCCCTGGGTTCTCATCTCCTGACTTGAACGACATTTCCCTGTGCTGTTAAATCTGACATTTTCAAAGAGCCGTGGACTCAGTCCCAGCGCTCAGCAGAAACTCAGTGGTGCCCGTGTATTTCAGGGGAGGTGGGGGACAAACGCTGGGCACTCCGTTCTCCAGAAATGTCAACTGCATTAGCCCTCCGTTTTCCTGTCACCTGACTTCATAGTGACCAGTTGACCAAGACAAAGGCCCCCGAGGGGGAGGGTGGTGTGGACGGCCCCAGGCTCCCCAGAAGTGGCTCATTCCCCTGGCCTGCCTGCCTTGTCACTACTGGAGGACCCACGGGGCAGGAAACATGGGGACAGTGGCATTTGCCCCCTGCTGGGCCCAGTCTGTGATTAGTGCCACTGATTTTGCTTCTGATTTTTTTCTGAATCAGTCTCCCCATAGGAACATCCTTTTACCATCGTATTTGACCCAGAGCCTTTGCCTGCTCTCCACAGGGAATGTCAGTGACCTGGCGGGACTGTTCAGTGCGTCCTCACATGTGCTGTCATGGGCCAGCGGGACCCGTCTTCCCTAAACCGTGAAGGAGGCTAATAGGAGACCCATGTGCCTGGAGAGAAAAGCAAGACCGGTGCCTGGTCTTCCATCCCTGGGGGACGTGGGGGTCTTGCTGGGGAGCACCTGAAGCTCAGGCAGGGGCCTCTGATGTGCCGGGACTAGCCTAGGCCTCTGGGGAGCCTGGGGGTCCACCCTCACCTCCTCCCAGCCTGAAATCTCAAGGCTTTGTACAAAGAAACATTGCTGGGGACTCCCCAGGGAGCAGAGGTTCCCAATCCCAGAGAAAAAGATTTGTTATCCTGTGAGTTATATCCAGGAGCTACTGTATTACTGTTACTTAGTAACAACACACAACACAAATCAACATGTTAGAGGGTGAGAAAAAATTAATGTTTACTTAATTTACTAACAGTACAAGAACCTTTTGCTGGCATTCACGGTGTAATTGATGTGTATCTGGCATTGTTAATAATGCTACTAAGGTTCTAAGCCCTTAGCTTTTAAAGGTCTTGCTCCCTCTGCTGTGGTGTTATCTCTTGGCCCAGGGAACACTAGGGTGCCCTCCATCGCTGATGAGGTGGGATAATCCACATTTCACAGTCCTAGTAACTTCAGACGTTTTAGGTGCTTCCATCAAATCCACTCTGTGCTCCGTTGTCTTAAACCTCATAATGTGGCTGACAGCTTGGATTAGGACTAGAAATAGGGCCACTGTATCTGGCCCTCTGCCTTTTTGTCAATAAAGCTTTATTGGTACATGTGGAAATTACAGTACCCTTTTTGTTAGATAAATGATTTCCACCCGAATGGGCCCCATGCCTTGTTAGCGCCTGCGCTGGCAGTGCCCAGCTGGTGCCTGCACGTGCTCAGGAAGCCGTGCTGAGTGGGTGGGGGCAGAATGGGTGGGTGAGTCGGATTCCCACCCTCGTGGAAGTGTAAGGACTGCGTTACTAAGACTCCACCTTAGATGCCGCTTGTATTCCACACAGCACACGCAGTCCATGGAGTGGACATATATTGGCCTCGCCTGTGCCATGGGGAGCCGGGGGCTGGACAAGGAGCATGGTCTCCGTGTGGCGAGCTCCGCAGGCCCATACGTGGGAGCTGCAGCAGGAGCATCAGCAGGAACCGGAGCCTCTCCAGGCAGAATCCACTCGCTGGCTGCCTCGCACAGGGTCTCGTACACTCGTCAGCACCGGACGAGCACTGCAGTCCTTTTTTATCTTACATTTTGAGAGAACGTTTATTAAAGCTGGGGACGGTGAAACAAGGAAGGCCTAGGACAGAAGAAGCAGTAGGAGAGAGACTAGGCGGGGTGGCTTTGATCTCTAAAGATGTTATGAAAGATGTGAGCCGAGGCAGGGCTGCTGCCAGCTCACTGGGAAGTCAGGGAAAAGGGGGCCTTGGGGACATGCTCGGGGGTAAGCCAGGGACAAGCTGCTGCCCGTTGCTCCCCTGATTGCAAGTCTCATGGGGACCCTTAGCGTTTAGGAGATGCGTGCCTGCGGGGGAAGGAGAGGGTGAGGGAGAGGCAGTGTGCCCCCGGGAGGGACAGCGCGCCTCAAGTCTGTAAGTCCTGGTTATTTATCCTGGAATTGGGGATGTACCTCAGAAGGTTTTCGGCTTTAAATATTTACAGAGGCCCGGTTTTGCGTTGTGGTAGGTTTGCATTCCAGATTCTTGCAGCTTACGCTGAGGAGAGAAGATGATGCCCCTAAGAGTGCGACTTAGCGAAAGCAAAGAGGAAATGATGGCACCCGAGCCCACCCCTGTGGGGTACCGGGAGCAGGGTGGACACTGCGTTAGGGAGGGAGCTCCGAGAGCCAGGAGGATGGGAATACGGGGGCAGATCGGCTTTTGGGGGTCAGCTCACATGACCTGGAGACTGCGAGCCTGAAATGCGCCCGGCAGGCTGGAGCCCCAGGACAGAGCAGGCGCCCTGGCGCCAGAATCCTCTCTTCTCCCAGGGACCTGTCTTGTCTCTGTTAGGGCCTCAGCTGATTAGAGGCTGAGATGGGTCCCCTGATGGCCGCCGTTGGAGACGGGTCCCCTGATGGCCGCTATCTCCGGAGAGAAGCAGGCAGTGCTGTTCTTCATGCGCCCCTGAGACTGACTCACCAGGTGAGTCTCACCAGTGGATGGGGCACAGTGGCAGTCGCCATCGTTACCATCAGCCTGGCATTTCTCCATGGACAGTAAATTAGAGCGACTAGAGAAACGTGGTGGCCTTCCTCCTCTGGCCTTGCATCCTCTTGTGGCCCAGGCACTTACCTGCCAACAGCCAATGGCACAGTGCCGAGCCCCAGCCCCATATCACCCCAGTGGCTTTCCATAAACGGGGAGCAGCCCGCCGAGGCCTGCCCTGGCCAGTCGAATCCAGCTGAGCAAGGGCTTATGTTGGGCGTCATAGATTCTGTGCTGATGGGGTCAGATGGACATGTTCCAGTGCCATTCCAATGAAAGATTCTTGCCAGATGACATCCTGGCTCTTGGAAAAGTTAGGAAAGTAACTGTTTTATTGTCACAAACCTGTTTTGCAGACTTTGGTTTACACATGAGCCCCAAATCTTTATTCCTACTGACTTCCTCAAAGGCTGGACCCTCCAAACAGGATCTTTAGATGTCTAAAAGATAAAAAAAACACTTCTTTAAAAACAATACTTTTGCTCTGGCCAGTTTGGCTCTGTGGTTAGGGTGTCAGCCTGCAAACCAAAGGGTCCTGGGTTCAATTCCAGCCAAGGTCACGTACTTCGGTTGTGGGCTCTGCCCCAGTCGAGGCGTGAGCGGGAGGCAGTGGATCGATGTGTCTATCTCACGTTGACGTTTCTCTCTCTCCCTCCCTTCCACTCCCTTTGAGAAAGAAATGGAAAAAATACCCTCAGGTGAGGATTAAAATATATATTTTTTTTAACGGAAAATTTCAAACCTATTCAGAAGTAAAGAACAGAGCAGGTGAGCCACATTCCCACTGGTCACCATGGTGGCCTCTTTTACCCTTTCTTACTGACAGATCCACAGATTTACTTGGGACTAATTACCTGTCCAGCAAAAAGTCTTGTTTTCCAGGTTCCCTTGCAGCTAAGCATCACCACACAATTAAGGTGTCACTCATGCAATTATGTGGAAGTACATTGTGAGAGACCCCCCTCAATCTCCCACCTTTCTCCTTTTTCCTGTGTGGAGCATAGAAGTGATGACTGGAGTTCCAGCAGCCACCTTGGACCATGAGGTGACCTAGAAGATAAAACCACATGTGCACAGAGCAGAGAAATAGGAGGAGGCCGGGTCTACACCACCTGCCAGCCACTGCGATCCTCCTTGATCACCAACCTCTGGGCTCCATTTACACCAGCAAACACACCCTTATGAGCTTGAGGGAGGGTCTGCATGTGCCGGTGAGCCCAAGTCTCACACAGCTTTTCATACCGTGTAACTTCTATATTTTCTGGACACTTATGAGTGTGTGTTGGGGGAGGTGCTGACCCCAGTGTTGCTTTGGTTATATTGGGTTTTCATCATAGTCTGAGGCATGTGGTCACCCCTCCAGAAGCCAGGACACTGGGGCCACTTTGTGCCCACATCTCCACGTGGGTGCAGTGGCCACAGTCAGATAATCTCATGGAAAAGGTGTCAGCCAGATTCAGGGAAACGGAGAGGTCTTTCCCCGCACCGCTTATTTCTGCGCACACCTCAGGGCGCCTTGTTTTCTGAATTGTCCAGGTGGCCTTGGGCTCACATGGGCTGCACACCCCTCATGTCCCTCCTGCATCTTCCCAGCAGCAACTTCCTCCTATGCCCTGGACTGTGCCTGGGCCCGTTTCTGCACAGACAGTAGCCTTTAATTATCTTTGTTCCCTAATCTCAAAGGGCAGACGGGAAAGCGGCATCTCTGAAAGTCCCCCCTTTACCTAAACACAACAACACAGTGTTTGGCAGGACATGATTTATCAGGAAGAACCTAGAAACCGCGGTGTGCGACCTCCGGCTCCTGTAAACATCTCCACACGCTTTTCTTCATTAATTATATTTTATTGAAGCAGTTAGGTGACTGACAACCTCAGTTAGGCACTAATGAGAGGACCGTGTCGTCTCACGTCATCCCAGAGCCTGGGCGCCAGCGGGACGGCGGCGGAGGCTGGGGCACAGCCAGGCAGGCGCGGCCCCGGCTGTGACCCACTGTCATGGGAAGAGACGCTCTCCCGCCGCCCATTCCTCTGCCTTTCTTCTGTTTGCTCTAATTTCCCAAAACCACGAGGACAGCTACCGCGGGCCCTGACCGTGTGCTGCTGAGAAGTTGGGGTGATTTGCCTCATGCCCATGCCCTTCACTCCCCACCGCATGGCACAGGGCTTGTGCATCGAGGCGCCTGATAAGCTTCATGCTTCCTGCCCTTTCTGAGGCGCCCCCTGGCACGAAGAGCGCCCGCGCCCGCCTCAGGCCCGGGCTTCCGACTGAAGAGTGATGACGCTGGTCGGGGGGGACAGGATCACTCCCCAGGGCCCCTGGAGGGCGGGCCGGGGGCAAAGGGCGCTCCGTTTCCTGAAGGCCAAATTTCCCGTGAATCTAAGTCTTTCCCCAGGTGAAATGCCAGCCTCCAAGGACTTTGAGGATCGGGGGTATCAAGAGGACACTTTGTTCTTCGTAGTAAGAACATTGTTGAGAAAGCAAGGGTGACTTACTGACATCATTAATAACATTAAAGCCCGTTCCTTCGCCCCTGCCCTGCCACTTCTGTGGAGCCACGGCCAACCCCCCGCCCCGGTGCCCTCCATGGGCCCCGCTAGGCCCGCTCACTCTGCCCCGTGAAATGCTCGCTGGCTCCATACCCACAACGTGGGGAGACCCCCACCCTTTATCAAGTGTTCTAGAAATCACCGTGTCTCAGAAACGGACCCAGGCGCCATGGGTGACCTTGGGGACCGGAACTCACCCCCCTCCTGGGAACTAGAGTGAGAAACAAGAACCGCACTCGGTGTTAGTGTGGGGACCACGGACGCTGTGCCACAGCCCTTGTCCCGTGGTCGTGTCGCTAACTAGTAAATGTGCTTACACCTGCCACTGAAGGAGACAGAATCTGAGGCTGAAACATACATTTAATGCCGGGGCCTCAACGCCCTTCTGAGGTCTTTTCCGTGATAAATATTCACACTAAGTCTGACAAAAAGTGAAATTGCCATCATTGAGCCGTCTAATCACATGCTTCTCTCTGTGACTTATAAATGTCACGGGTCACAGAGAGCCTGGCTTTGTGGCAAATCTCCCCAATCTCCATTTGGAGAAAAGACTCAGACTCTGCTCCAGGCTTCAGGCCAGGATTTTGGTTTTCTGATGCTGGGAGGCACTTACCTTGGCAGTGGAGAGGGCGCGGGGACCGCACTGGGCCATGGATTCATTCATTGAGAGGTATTTACTGGGTCCTGTGGGGGTGCCCGTGGGGACGCGGTGGTGCTGTGGCTGAAGGGGAGCCCGCCCTCCAGAGAGCCGCCATCCTGGGGGGACACACTCTTTGTTTCTTGCTGGAAGACGGGTGTCCTGTTGGCGGAACTCTGAAGGCAGTGACATGGGTGGGGCGGCATGCAGTTCTCTGTTGGGGGGCACGGCCGGCCTCTCTGATGTGGAGAGATTTGAACGGAGACTGGAAGCTATTGAGGAACCAGCACGAGACAGGGAAAGAACATTCCAGCAAAGGAACCCAAGAGCATACTGAAGGCCAGTGCTTGGTCAGCTCAGGCAGCTATAAGAGAAGCACCGCAGCTGGGGCGGCTTGGCCTGCAGGCCTTTATTTCCCACAGCGCCGGGGCCGGAGGCCCCAGAGCAGGCGCCTCTGTAGAGACCACCCACGGCCGTGTCCTCACCTGGCAGAGAGCCCTGCCCTTCCTCCTGACCGGGCATCGAACCCTCCATGCCTTGGTGTGCAGGCCGGCGCTCTAACCACTGAGCACACTGGCTCGAGCTCTTCATTTTCTTATGAGGGTACTAATCCCACATTAAGGGGCCCACTCTCATGATGTCATCTAACCCTAATTACTTCCCAAATGTTTCACCTCCAGATACTACATTGGAGATTGGGGCTCCAACTTATGAATTTGGGGGACACACACATTTGGTCTGAGCAGCCGGCATCAGACCGCCTCCCGCAGCCTGGGCCCAGCACCAAATAGACAGATACATGTTCTGTCCTCACCTGCAAAGGGGCGCCCTCTCCCCCAAGGTGCCTGCGAGGTCGTGACAAAGGCACCGAGAGAGCGGAAGTTAGTTGCTGTCACCCAGCTGCTTCTCCCTCTTTCTAGAAGGTTCTTCCCCCTGTGCCTTACATGGCTGGTTGTTCCATAGAAAATCACCTGCAAGCATTTTCTGAAGCTAAACAACTTCTTTATGAAGTTTCTCCAGAAATTCTGCTTCTGGGCATTTTCCCAGGAGAAATGAGTGCCTTATCAGGCATGCCCGCAGAAGCTGCATTCACAGCAGGCACCCGAAGAGAAGCTGTCCTGTTTGCATGCACGGCGGAACACGGCACAGTAATGCAGGGAGGAGATGCCTGCACTGACGTAGGTGACAGTCACAGGCATCATGTTCAGGAAAAGAAGCAGTAGGTACCTACTAGCTAATTCTATGTATGTGAAGTTTATGAACAGGCCAGACTAATGCATTGGTTTCCTGTGGCTACGGCCACAACGCCAACATCAACAGCCATTTGTTCTCTTACAGTCCGGAGGGTAGATGTCTAAACTGGTCAATAGGGTCGTGTTCCTTCTAGGGACTCTGGGGGACGATCCTTTTACTTGTGCCTTCCAGACGCTAGACCCGCCCACATTCCGTGGCTCATGGCCCCGTATCACTCTGTCCTGTGCTTCTGTCATCACAAGTCCCTCTCTAACTCTGCCTTCCTCCCTCCCTCTTACAAGGACCTCGTGATGGCGCTGGGCCCACCCAGGACCTGGGATCACCTCCCATGCCAAGGCCCTTAACTCAGTGACACCTGTAAAGTCCCCTTTGTCACATCGTCACATCTTTACAGACTGTAGGGATCAGGACATGATGTCAGTGGAGCCCTTTCTCTGCCCAGCACCCTAACCTATGAGAAGTATTTGGGGAGCTGGCTAGATGGGGAGTGTGGTGTTTTTATGTGGCCTCTGCGTGTGTGAAAAGTCAGGCTGTGGCCCGAAACCCATGCGCTCCACAGGATGCCAGCTCCACATTCATGCAGACTTTAAAAAGCAGAGGAAGTTAAACCCCTCCTGCAAAGTGGCACTTGGTGTGGCGCAGACACCCACACCACTTGGCAGGGTGAACAAGGAGGTGACCAGGTTCTGCAGTTAGTTCCCAGCCTGGTGACATCCCAGGGCCCCGAGGGAGCGTGAGGTCGGAGCTCGGGGCAGGTGATGACATTCTGGTCTGTAGCCCCTTCGGTCGTTTCATTTTGCCCGCGATGGCCACGGAAGTAATGGGCCTTTGAGAAGGAATAACTTATTTGTAGAATCGCCTTTTGCAAATGTCTGTGGAACTGAAGCTGTTTGAGATCCTTGGTACCTGGCCCCTCGATTGTCTTTCTGCCAGACAGTGACCAGAGTTCCAGCCGGCCAGGACCTGGGGACCACGTGCAGAGTTGCGTTCGCTCAGCAACCGGACCCTCCAGGTTTCCTGACTGCAACTTGGCATCTGAAGTCTGGAAACTGAGCAACTGAGAAACTGCCAGGAGTTTCGTCAGGAGAAAAGCACTGTGGACATTTTCAAGGTGCTCTGCCTTCTGAGGCCAGGCGTGGGCAGCACAGGCGCCATGGGCTGGAGCCCCTGCAGGTGTGGATTTGCCACCAAGGCAGCTGTGCCCTTGACCTCGAGCTCCTCCCTCATCTGGTGCCAGAGTCAGGCTGTCAAATACACTCAGAAACAGCAGGCACTCAGAGACACCGTCACACTTTATTACGTCCACACTGGAAGGACTTCCCTCTCTCTCCGTGAGGTGCTGGAAGGGGTTCTTCACAGACCAATATTTCAGACCAATGCATCTGGCTCAAATGTTAGCTTTTTAAGGATAAAAATTGAAAGTCCAGCCTCAAAACAGGAGGCTTGTCTGGGGCCACCAGCAGGGGCTTGGGACTGTCAGAGCCTGTGGCCCCTCAGACCTGAGCTGGACTTTGCTTCAATTTCCCATTTCCCTCTAGAGAGTCTTTAGAATTGCTTTAGAGGGGACATGTATTAGGAACGACTCAGCGTATCTCAAGCGGATGAATGCTGCCGTACATGGTATAGGTCAGTCCCAAAAATCCCTCTAGAAAGATGTCAGCAACAACTGCATTATTTCCACTACGCATTCGCCTGGCTTTGAAATGTGTCATTTGCTTTAGAATACTCAAACTGGAAAACTTTGAAAGGGGCTCAATCAGAGTGATCAACGATCCCTAACATCAGGGAGCGAGGACTGTCTGAGGTGCTAGAAACAGGTCATCTATAACTCATCTTTGGGGGCTCACGGCTCCATAGGCCTGGTGCGGAGTGATTGCCGTCGTATTCCGTCCCTCCTCAGACCTCATGGGGAGCCTCATTTCACCTGCCTTTCCCAAATGAGAAGTAGGAAATTAGAGAAGTGAAGTGACCTTCTTAAGGGCACCAGCTCAGGGCTGAGCAGGGACGTGGACCAGTCAGGGTGAGTCCTGAGAACAGGCTGCTCCCCCTCAGGACTGCTGGCTCTTACACTGAGACCGACAGGTTGGGGTTGTAGGGAAAAGCCCAGTGACACTTTAATGTCTTCCCTATAAGTTATTAGGGAAATGAATACTACCTTGTGACCATCTGCCCACACATCCACTCAGCCACCATTCCTTTACCCGTCCATCATCTCTCTCCATCCATCCATCCATCCATCCATCCATCCATCCATCCATCCATCCATCCATCTCTCTGTCCATCCATCCATTCATCCATCCATCCATCCATCTGTCCATCCATCCATCCATCCATAAATCCATCTGTCCATCCATGAATCCATCCATCCATCCATCCATCCATCCATCCATCCATCCATCCATCCATCCATCCATCCACCCATCTCTCTGTCCATCCATCTCTCCGTCCATCCATCCATCTATCCATCCATCCATTCATCCATCCATCCATCCATCCATCCATCCATCCATCTCTCTGTCCATCCATCCATCCATCCATCCATCCATCCATCTCTCTGTCCATCCATCCATTCATCTATCCATCCGTCTGTCCATCCATCCATCCATTCATCCATCCATCCGTCTGTCCATCCATCCATGAATCCATCCATCCATCCATAAATCCATCCATTCATCCATCCACCCATCTGTCCATCTATCCATCCATCCATGCATCCATCCATGAATCCATTCATCCATCCATCCATCCGTCCATCCGTCTGTCCATCCATCCCTGAATCTATCTATCCACCTGCTCATCCATCATCAACTCACCCACCACCCATCCACCCCAGATGCTGGGGATTCCACAGCCAATCAGGCTGACACAGCCCCTACTTTCACGCATCTCAAGTTCTTCCTGTTCATTCCTTTCCATCCTGTACCGCCATCAAAATGGGGACCTATGTAGGGTCCTGACAAGGCACCACTGAGCACCCAACTTGGGTCTCCTCTTGTCTGAGTCTGATTTCAAAATGGCATGAGTCTCTTCCTCGGGTGAAGACAGCTGCATTCATAGGTGGAAAAGCTCGGCAAACTTACACCTGGACAGTTTCCTTGGCACAGCCTCAAGGGCGACTCTCTCCTTTATTTCGGTTTCCAATGGGCAGCTTTCCCACAGGACCAAGTGGCCCAGCTTCAGCATGAAGGCTCGACCACCGGCCAGGCTGCACTGTGTCACCCAGTTCAAAGATGCCACCAGCAGCGACATCTCAGACATGGCCTGCCACATGGCCTGCCACGTGATCTGCATGGATGTTTGTTGAACAGCTCATTTCATGGAGTTTCTTCTGATGCAGAGCAAGTTTTGAGCTCAAAACAATTAAAATAAAAACAAAATGAGCAGTGTCAGGCCTGGAATGGAGGGAGGGTGTGGATGTTGGTGGGGTGCAGCCTAGATATGTCAACACTGGGCAGACCACACAAGCCACCAGTGGGCATGGCAGACTGGACAGAGCCTCAGCCTGGCAGAGAGAGGGGAGGGGAAGGGATATTTTGGCTCATGCCACTGGATCTCCAGGGTGGGTGGGGGCATTGCCAGGTGCAGGGGCTCCGGCTGTGTCCCCAGGACTGGGTTCCCTCCTCCTCTGGGCTCTGCTGTCTCCGGGGGTGGCCCTGTCAGCTCCAGGTTGATGCAGTTTCTGGAGTCAGCAAACCCAGGGAAACCAGGTGCTCTTGGAACTGCATCCCGGTAGCCCCATGCACAGCTCCTTTTCCCCTAGAGCCAGGGTAGGCTGGGGTCATGTGATCACCCCTTGAGCTGGGGGGGGGCAGGGTCAGCCCCACTCAACCTCAGGGGCCAAGTGGAAAGAGCCCAAGGGGCTGAGGCCCGAGGACAGCGTGGTGCTGAGCAGGCCAGCTCCTGGGGTCAGCCCATCCTCCCCTTTATGGCTGAGCCCTCTGCCTCCACCACCTGGACCCTTCCTTTCTCCCTGTTTCCCCTCACCATCCTTTTGCTAGTGAGTCGTATTGAGTTCTTTATATGTTTTGGATATTAGCCCCTTATCAGTGATAGGATTTGCAGGTATTTTCTCCCATGCGGCAGGTTGCCTTTCTTGTTGTTAGTTTCCTTTGCTGTGCAGCAGCTTTTTAGTTTGATGTCGTCCTACTTTGTTTTCGCTTTTGTTGCCTTTGCTTTTGGTGTCAAATCCAAAAATATTATTGCCAAGGCCAGAGTCAAGGAGCCTTCTCCCTGCACTTTCCTCAGAAGCCTCCTGGTTTCAGGTCTTAACATTCAGGTCTTCAGTCCATTTTGTGTTGATTTTTGTTGGTGTACGAGAGGGGTTCGTGTCCTTCCTTCTGTGTGTGGCCGTCCGTTTTTCCCAGCACCACTCACTGAGAAGACTGTCCTTCCCCACTCTGTGTTTTGGCTCCTCTGTCGTAAATTAATTGACCGTGTGTGTGGATTTATGCCTGGGCTCTCTGTTGGTCGGCGCGCCTGTTTGTAAGCCAGCACCAGGCCGTTTGAGCCCTTTGGTGACAGTCTGAGGCCAGGAGGAGTGTGCTCTTGGCCTCCGCTGTGCTCTTCCTTCTCACGACTGCTTTGGTTACTTGGCCTCTTCTGCGGTTCCACACAAGTCCCAGGATTGTTTGTTCTGTGTCATTGGAATTTTGGCACGAGTCACAGTGAATCTGTAGATCCATTTGGGTAGTATGAGCATTTTAACATTAATTCTTCCGGGACATCTTTGCATTTGTCTTCGGCTCTTTCGTCAGTGTTGTCATTCCCGGAGTTCATAGCTCTCACCGCCTTGGTTAAATGTATTCCTAGGTATTTTATTCCTTTTTATGGGGTGGTTTTCTTAATCTCTCTTTCTGAGAGTTTGCTGTTAGCGTACAGAAACACACTGGTTTTTATACGTTGCTTTTGTACCCTACAGCTCTGCTGAATTCTTTTATCAGCTCCAGCAAGCCTGGGGAGACTCTTTAGGGTTGTCTACAGATGAGGTCACGTCGCCAGCAGACAGTGACGGTTTCACTTCTTTTCCACCGTGGGCGCTTTCTGCTGCCTTTTCTTCCTCCCTCCTCGGCTGGGACCTCAGCACTCTGCGGAGCAGATGTGGCGAGAGGGGGTGTCCTCGCCTGGGCCCCTGTCTTGGAGGAAAGGCTCCCGTCTCTTCACTGGGCAGGATGTGAGCCGCGGCCTTGCCCTCGTGGCCCGTGGTGCTGAGGTGCGCTCCACCCCTGCCCAGCTCCTTGAGAGCTTTCATCACTAATAGACGTTGGAAAAAGAGTTTACCAAGTGTGGTTTTAAGAACTGTGGGTTTATCCGTTTCAGTAAAGGGCAGTGTTGCTGTTGGTTTTTTGAGGGGATGAAATCTTTGAACAATTCTTTTCAAAGAGTTGAACTCACTGACTCACTGCACTTAGGGAGAACTGGATGTCCATACATAGATGTGGGGGTGCATGCCTTGGGGTTGGACCTCCATACATAGATGTGGGGGTGCACGCCTTGGGGTTGGACCTCCATACATAGATGTGGGGTGCATGCCTTGGGGTTGGACCTCCATACATGGATGTGGGGGTGCACACCTTGGGGTTGGACCTCCGTACATGGATGTGAGGGTGCACATCTTGGGGTTGGACCTCCGTACATGGATGTGGGGGTGCACGCCTTGGGGTTGGACCTCCGTACATGGATGTGGGGGTGCACACCTTGGGGTTGGACCTCTGTACATGGACGTGAGGGTGCACACCTTGGGGTTGGACCTCCGTACATGGATGTGGGGGTGCACGCCTTGGGGTTGGACCTCCATACATGGACATGGGGGTGCACGCCTTGGGGTTGGACCTCCGTACATGGACGTGGGGGTGCACACCTTGGGGTTGGACCTCCGTACATGGACGTGAGGGTACACACCTTGGGTTGGACCTCTGTACATGGATGTGAGGGTGCACACCTTGGGGTTGGACCTCTGTACATGGATGTGGGGGTGCACGCCTTGAGGCTGACCCAGTTGTTAGAAGGAAACGACTGGGCACAAGGAGAGGTTGCGTTAGGGAGGTGTTTAGAAACACTGACTCGTGATGCAGCAGGACTGGCCCAGTGGAGCGTCACTGCTGGGAGGACAGTGCACGGCCTGCAGAGCTGACCTGCGGGCTTGCATGAGGCCCAGATTCTGTGGCCTGTTCCTTCTTGTCAAGAAAAGGCCTCTGTTGGGGGCATGCAGTCCAGTCTCCCAGAGACTTGTTCTGTCTGCCCGTCTGTGTGTTCTGCCCGCCTCCCTCCCTCCTCCTCTCTGTCTCTCTCTCCCTCTCTCTTGCTCACTTGCTCTCCCTCTCCCTCCCTCTCCCTCCCGCCCTCCCTCCCTCTGTACCAACAAACCTGCTGAGGTTGCCTCTTCTACCTGGAGCCAGCTGTGGGGTGTGGAACACACACCGAAGTGCCAGCTGTTTCCTCTAAAAATAACACTGGTGCTGCGAGCTTAGTCAGGTGCGTGGGGTCGGCCGTCAGAATATTTCCCCTTCTCAGCTGACTATTATCAACAACTGTCAGCACACCCCGGCCCGTTTCTGGCTGGAATGCATTTACGTGTTGATATCTAAGGGTGCTGTAAATTAGCCGAGGATTGGGAGGAAATCGCTTACTGTGTAACTCTCAGGATGTCAGTCTCTCCAGACTTCTCATTTGATTTTCCTCTGAAAGGGGCGAGAAGCGTTGGAGACAGGCCTGTGCAGTGCAGGAAGGGGCACACGGCAGTGACCGGACACGGCCGAGGCCAGGCAGGCGTCCACTCAGAATGCCTCCATCCGAGGGCTGCCGCAGGCCTGACCTTCCAGTGCGCTGGCCCTGCCCGTCCTGGTCCAGCGGCCCGTCCCGGTCTCAGCTGGCCCGTCCGTACACTCAGCATCGTGTGTGGAGAAGGAAGGTGGCCACTGGCTTCCTGCTGGCCGCCTGGTCTCAGGTGTTAACTGACCCGACGTGTCTGACCCCAAATTGAGGCTCTTTCCCAGTGCCGTCCCTCCTGGTCAGGGTGTGGGTCACAGGGTGTGGGCGGCAGTGGGACCCTTTCTCCAGGAGGGGCAGGGCTGCTGCAGGGCCGGGCCTGGTGGGTCTGGGACTAAACGGGATGAAGCAGCCGGAGGAGAGGTGGTCTGTGGGCTGATCCCGCCGAGTCCCCGTGGAAGGAGACGTCTCCGCGAGGGAAGATGCCACCCCTGTTCTGTGGGCACCAGCGTGGAGGGCACACGGAGTATGTGGGAAGGTCTCACTATAGCTTCCGTTTACATGTGTCTGTTTATTCTTTCCATTAAAAGAAAATAAATGGCCCATCATTTTGGAAAACCACGTGGCAGGTCTTTTCGATCTACCACTTGCACTTCTAGTGGCCCAGCCACTCCGCTCCTGAGATTATGCCCAACAGGATTGCGTAGTCATGTTCTAGAAGCTTCAGAGTAGCAGCCTTCACAACAGTTCGAAGCTGGGAAGGGCCCAGACGCCCACCCACAGCGGGGAGGGTGAGTAATCGGGGCACAGCCATCTGATGGAGTAACATGGGCCCCGGTGAGGCCGGGTGACCAGCCTCTGCGGCCGGCGGTGTGGGTGGAGCGCACAGCCCAGGGGCAGGGAGAGCAGCAGCTGCGCAGAGCACGCTCTCACCGCCGTTTTGGGGTTCAAGGACCCGCAAAGCTCGCCGTGCTGAAGGAGTCACAGCAGTCCTGTTTTTGTGGGGTGATTGGCCGAGAGGGTGCCAGAAACCTCCCCCTTGACTGACGGGTGGTTACATGGGGTTGTGCGTTTGTAAAAATTCATCATTAATAGCCTATTCTTTCCTCCAGCTATGTTATATTTCAGTTTCAGAAAATCACCAAGAAAGTTACCAGGAAGCCTTTATTCGGCCCAGCGATGGGAGATGTCATAATCCTGGACCAGCGACTTTCGACCTTTTCATCTCATAGCACACAAACTAATTACTAAAATTCTGCGGCACACCAAAAAGTATATTTTTTGCCAATCTAACAAAAAAAAGGTATAATTTTTATCGATTTACAAAAAAAAATGTAATAATAGTAATTATGTACGCTTTTTACTCCAGAGTAACTTCTTAAAAAATCAGGTGCTTCTACTCATATACAAGGGCTTCTGGTACGGAGAATTTATCAATCAGACACAACCTTATTATGCTACATGACTAATAAGACGCAACTCTGCCCTGGCCAGTGTGCTCAGTGGTTAGAGCGTGGGCCCACACACCAAAGGGTTGTGGGTTCAGTTCCCGGTCAAGGGCACGTACCAGGGTTGCGGGTTCTCTCCCCGCCCCCAGGTGTGCAGGAGGCAGCCAGGCCGTGTGTCTCTCTCACATCAATGTTTCTCTCTCTCTCTCCGCCCCCCGCCTTCCTCCCTCCCGCCCTCCCTTCCACTCTCTCCAAAAAAGCAGTAGAGAAAGTATCCTCAGGAGGGTTAACAAAAAAAGATGCAACTCTATTATATGACCTATGTATAGAGTGTCCCCCAAAATGTATACACACACTGAATAATTATAAAGGCAGTGTTTATTAAAATACATTTCATTTTCAACATTGAGCTTTCAGCTATTAAAGTGTGTGTACATTTTGGGGGACACCTGCATTTATGTTTCAAGACGGCATTCACACCGGACGACTATTGTGCTGGCTGTTGTCACTCTTTGTTTGACAAGCTAAGGGAAGAGAGGTCAGTGTCCCTCACTAAATGGTCAGCTATGGCATGTGTTAAAAATTCTTGTGGCACACCAGTTGAAAATCGCTGATCTAGACAATAGGACGCTATCAAAAGGCGTGAGTGAGGTGCACAGACATGCTTTAGATTTAAAGAAATGGGACGCTGGAGAGAGCATCTGGACACTTCCATTGATGGAGTCAGGGTAGCGTTTCTCTTTGGGGTAGAGGGTGCGTCATGACTAAGGGGAACCAGGGAGTTTCGATGGGGTGGTTCCCAAGAGTCAGCTGTGGAAAGCCATCGGCGGCACACCTGCGAGGCGTCTGCTTCGTCTGGAGATGTTATGCTTTAAGGAAAACCAGAAAGAAGGACTTGGACTCTTCGGCTGAGGTTTTCGATACAGACTTGCGAGGCCCCTCTCCCCACGCCTGGGTTTGTGGCGCTGAGAGGTGTCAGGAGGGTTGGTGGCAGTGCTGTGGGGCAGCGAGTGGCACCTCTGTTGTTCACTGTCAGTTTATGGGGACTGGGCTCACTTGGATGCACTAGGTTAAGTGGATTTGTGAATTATTACCCAGTTTTAGCTACACTCACCTTAGAAAATACACGGGTGGCTTTAGAATACTCCTGCAGAGGAGCTGCGGGCTGGGGACCGTCCTCACCGCAGGCGCATTAGGTGACAGGGAAACTGCAGAGCTCACGCCCCTCCACACTCGGCGGCCCTTCGCCAACCAGAGTCAGAGTGAAAAGCAGTGGAAAGGCGGAAAGGGACGGCCTCACCCCACCTCGGAGAAACCGGGCGGCCTTTACGTGTGGCCCTGGATGCGGGCCTGCCCCCCAGGGGCTGCACCCGGCAGTGCTGGCGAGCGGCCGGCGTGCAGTACAGCTGTGTGAGCCGCTGAGCAGTGAGGGGCCTGCCAGGCGTCCCTCCCGTTGTTGGGACGTGAGCACACAGTGCGGGGGTCTCTCCTCCAGGGGCCTCCCGCGTCTGGCCCTGAGTTCTGCACAAGGACAAGGCAGGGCGAGTGTTCTTACTGGCCCTGCCCAGGACAGGACGGTCAACTGCTGATCGCCTCGATGGCCCTGGGCCGTCCATAAAACCGAGAGCACGTTCCCACCCTCTCTGCCTGTAACTCAGGGAAAAAATCACACCTCGGACACTGGCCATGCATTCCGCTGGGTGAGACCGCCGGGCATCCTACTCCACACGGACTCTTTGCAGTTAAAAGAGGGATGGGGAGGTATTCGTTTTATTTTTAAGAGCAATAAAAGAAACAGGAGAGAGGAATGCATGGTATTTCATGGAGGTTGCCTTTTTAAAAAATCTGTAAAAAGGAATAATCTCATTTTCAACAGAGCAGGGGGTGTTTTCTTTTGCATTTTTTTGTTTGTTTGTTTGTTTGTTTTTAACCCTCACCTGAGGATATTTTTTCCATTGCTTTTCAGAGAGAGTGGAAGGGGGAGAGAGAGGAACAGAGAAACATTGATGTGAGAGAGACACATTGATTGGTTGCCTCCCACATGCACCCCAACTGGGGCTGGGGATCGAGCCTGCAACCGAGGTACCTGCCCTTGGCTGGAATCGAACCCGGGGCCCTTAGTCCATGGGACAACGCTCTAACCACTGAGAAAAACCAGCTAGGGCGTCTTTTGCATTTTTTATATTTGATTTTCAATTACAGTTGACCTTCCATTTTATTTTGTATTGGCTTCAGGTGTCCAGCATAGTGGTTAGACAGTCATATACTTTATAATGTGTTCCCCTGATATTTCCTGTGCCCACCTGGCACTGTACATAGTTAGTACAATATTATTGACTGTATTCCAGAGCAGGGTGTTTTAATGTAGCTGATGGTGATAGTTTTGTTGGAGAATACTCTGCCTTAGTATATGAAAATGAGAAATAGGGGAGCATTCAGGCATTGGCGTGCTGTGCTGTTATCTGGAGTCACACGCCGCATCACGTGGCTCAGTCAGTGAGTGCACATTCACCTGGTGCTGACAGGCTCGTGGTGGCCTGGATGCCCACATGCTCGTGGACAGTTGCGGAACTGCGGTGTCTTCCCCGGTTCTGAGCTCAGAGCCTGTTTGCTAATTCCCTCCCATCACCTGCCTTTGTCTTGTGTGTGATGCATACAGGTCTCAGTTGTGATGGCCACGGAAATTCTCGATGACATTAGGATCGTGTGGTGTGGGCTCAGCCCTCCCAAACTTTCCGAGATCATGGCACTGCCCCCTACTGAAGGCAACCAGCAAAGGTGGCAGTTTCCTGGGGAGAAGGAGGCAGGAGCCCAGTGCTCCCTCCGAGGTTTCTTTTGGGTTCTCTCAAAAGCGTAGCCCATATGCAGGGACGTGTCTGGGTTTTAGGATTCTGAAATAAAGATATTCTTCTAAATAAAGAGCTAGGTGGTGACCTTCTATGTAAAATCAGTGTAGAGTTCTGGCTAATTGTTAGTAATTTTTCTGTTATTGGTCCCCGTGCTCCCAGTAGGTGGTGTTTTCTTTAACAAGGCCTGTGCCACTCGCGCGCCCTGTGTGGGCAGTGGCAGCTCCAGGCCCAATCGGAGAGGGAGCTGGCAGCTTTGGGCAGCGATTAAGAACAGCGGCGAAGGCGGTCGCTCGGCTTCCTGCCGCGGTTTCGGATCCCGAGGTGGGAGCCCGCGCTCCCGGCGCCGCCTGAAGTCCTTGCGCTCTGCGCCCGCGCCGGCTGACCGTCCTGACCGTCCTGCCCGGTGCTGCCTGCCCGCTCCATGGCGGGGGCTCCCCGTCTCTCCGAGGCCCAGGAAGGAGTGGGCTCCTGCACGGGGCTCCAGGCCGAGGTCAGCAGCTCTCCTGCAGGCCCGCAGGGCTGTGGCGTGGCATGAGACCGAAATGGACCTTCCCTGCGTCTGCCTTTAGGCGCAGCCGTCCCGCACTCATCAGATCTGTGTCCCAGCTACGGGTGATTTTGGACCCCTGGCGCCTTCCAGAACATCCCCTCCGTAGCCCAGCCCTCGCCTCTCCACCCCCTGCATGTTATTTTCCGCCTGGCCCAGCTGCTGCTTTAGTCTCCGACACGGGACCTGCACTGGCAGCCTCAGGGGCAGCTCCCGCTTGGTCCTCTGCCTGCAAACCCAGCTGCAGACCGGTTGTCATGACAGGCAGACGTCCCCACCCCCACGGCAGGCAGCATCCATGGGGCTGGGGCCTCCAGCTCCCAGTGGCAGAGTGGCTGTCAGACTCACCCAAAATCAAAGGCTGCGTTCGATTGGAGGAAAGATGGGGGCCAGGTAGGTGGGCGGGTGGGTGGAGAGTCGGTGATTGCCGGCTGTTGCAGGGCTGACTGCGCTGACGCCCCTTGCTCAGTGCTGCTCCCTGCTCTCTGGCCCATCCATAGAAATCGTCTTACGTTGTGCTTGTTTGTGCTGTCCCTGTTCACAGGGATGGCAAGGCGGTGATGACGATAATGGCAGCTTATATTGCCTGCTACTCTTTCCAGGTGCTGGCCTCCACTTCTTAACTCATTTAATTGTTACAAACAACCCTGTGGCAGAGCCTGGTATTCTCTCCGTCTCCCATATCCAACGGAGTTGAGCCCAACTCTCAGCCTTGCAGGCAGCCCCCAGTGCCCATTCGTGCGTGCTCCGGCCATGAGACTCTCTTGTGTCTCCCAGCGATGAGGGCGTCAGTATGTTTAAGGTCAACTGTGTGCTAGATACATAGAGAGCACAGCACTCGATGAGGCTTCGCGTTTCTGTGTCTCCAGGATCAGCAGGAAATCAGTGTCCAGTGTCTGTTTGTGGATGGATGGATGGATGGATGGATGGATGGATGGATGGATGGATGGATGAATGGATGAGAGTGTGGATGGATGGGTAATGGATGGATGGGTGATGGATGGATGGATGGATGGATCAATGGATGAGAGTGTGGATGGATGGGTAATGGATGGATGGATGGATGGATGGATGGGTGATGGATGGATGGATGGATGGATCAATGGATGAGAGTGTGGATGGATGGGTAATGGATGGATGGGTGATGGATGGATGGATGGATGGATGGATGGATGGATGGATGGATCAATGGATGAGAGTGTGGATGGATGGGTAATGGATGGATGGATGGATGGGTGGATGGATGGATAGATGGATGGGGGGGATGGATGGATGGATGGATGGATGGATGGATGGATGGATGGATGGGGGATGGATGGATGGATGGGTGGATGGATGGGTGGATAGATGGATGGATGGGGGATGGATGGATGGATGGGTGGATAGATGGATGGATGGGGGATGGATAGGGGATGGATGGATGGATGGATGGATGGATGGATGGATGGATGGATGATGGATGGATGGATGGATGGGGGATGGATGGATGGATGGATGGATGGGTGGTGTGGGTGAGGTTTTCAAGAAGTGTTCCCTCTGAAGCTCCATCTGAGCCTTTTGGCACCTGGGTCTGCAGGTTAGTGATTCCTGCGAAAGCACCAGCAGCAGGGGCACACTTGAGTGCTGAGGGCGTGGCTGAGAGCTGTGCTTCCCACCTGGAGGTGCCCATTACAGCAGAGGCCTGGGCCCTTCAGAGACTCTGCATCAGCAGGCTCCTGGTGGGTCACGGGACCCTGAACAAGACCCAGGGAGATGTGCTGTGCTTGGCTGTGCACCACACTGGGAGGTGAGGGCAGGGAGTGCTCGCCAGTGCCTTTGGTGCTGTCTCTTGCAAGGAAAATTCATAATGTTTCTCTAAACCCTCTGTTAATTTCTAAGTAGAGGTAATGAGAGAATGATTTCTAAGGTGTGTCTGCTGGGCTCGGGGGAGTGGGTACGTGCTTGCACGGAGCAGGCAATCCAGGCTTCAGCAGCCACCCCATGCATGAGTCTGCACTCAGCCTTGAAGCCGGCCAGTCAGTGCCCAGGGGGCCCCTGCCTTGGGCAGTTTGGTGCTGAAGCTTGTGAAGCTAAAACAGCTTGATGTGCAGTTGCAGGAGGAGATGGGAAAGCTGCTGAGGCAGCAGGACCTAGGGCCTTATCACCCTCTATGTGCAGCGGCTGCTGTGGGAATTGCCGGCGGATCCGCGCCATCGACACACCGCTGACACTTTACACAGGCTGCCGTGTTCTGAGTCAGCACTGCGACGGTGAGATTAGAGGAGGCGGGAAGGGGACAATCACGGTGTCGCCCCTGACAGATCAGCCGCGAGTCCTGCCTCCCTCCTCGTTACCTGCTGTCTGGTGTGATATGCAAAGTAGCCTCCACATGCATGGCTCCTGGAAATTGCATTTTATTTGGTGGCTAGCATATAATTTATAGCATTCCTCCAGCCTTCAGCTTTCATTCTGCTAAAAGTGTCTTCTTCATTCCCTACCGGCCAGAGGCAGAGAAAGAACCCAAGGATTCACTTGCACCCACAGGCCGTGGGACTGGGTTTTAAGCTGCCTGGGCTGCAGGGTGACCGCAGGCACCCAGGCTCCAAAGTGCCGGCGATACCTCCTTGTAAAAAGGGAGCATGTGACTCCCATGTACCCTAGTGATGTTAACCGCATGCTAGGGATGTCCATTCCATGTGGGCAGTAAGGTATGGGGTGGGCTTTAATTTTAAAGGTTCATTGACATTGTTTTAAACAAACCAATGAAACACCCCTCCTCCACTATTTCAAATCACAAAATACTGTCGGGGAAGACCTCTTTGACACATCTTGGCTTTGCAAATTCCAGTATAGGAGAAAATATCTCTTGGTCAAAGCGACTCTTTAAAGCCAGGTTTATCAAGGTAAATTTTGCATATAGTAAACCATACCCCTTTAAAGCATACATTTCCATGAGTTTTGACAGATATGTACACTCATGAGGCCACCACCACAGCGAAGATTTAGAACTTCCCATTGTCCCCAAAAGCTTTCTCTGCCTCGTTACAATCAACCCTCCTCCCCTTCGGCCCCCGCAGCCACTAGTCAGCTCACTCCCACTATAAATTAGTTGGTGTTATCTAAACTCTTAGAGAAATGGAATCATAGGGTGTCTACTCTTTGGTGCCTGGCTTCTCCCCCCTAGTTTAATGACTCGTGTTCTGAATGTATCTTTTGTCACTGCCTGTCATACTTTGTTGCTGAGTTCATTGTGTGGAGATACATTTTATCATTCACCTGCTGATGGACAGGTGAAGGCTATTGCTACTGCGCATTAAGATGCTGAAAACATTTGCAGACGAGTCCTTTCTGCATCACCTGCCTGGGCGTATGCCCAGAAGTGGAATGGCCATCTGTTAGGGGTGTACCTAACCTTTTAAGAAATTGCCTAACAGTTTTCCAAAGTGGTCGAACCATTTTTCATAACCACCAGCAGCATGTCCAGCAGGGGGTGTGGTCAGTCCTTTAAATCATGGCCATTGGGCGAGTGCATAGTGGGATCACATGTGGGTTTATTTTCATTTCCTTGGAGACTAATGATGTTGGGCATGTTTTCATTACCTCATTGCCCATTTATATATGTATGTAAATGTCTACCTAAATCGTTGACCCATTCTTAGATTACATTGTTTGCCTTATTGTTATTGAATTGAAAATGATCTTGATACAGCCTAGATAGAATTTTTTGTCTATATATATTGAAAATATTCTTTGCCATGCCATGGCTTGCCTTGTTTTTTTAAGAGTCTCTTTCAAAGAGTAAAAATTCTATTTTTTAATAAAATCTAATTTGTCTGTTTTTCTTATGGTTGACTCTTTGTATGTTGTTCTATCTAAAAAAATATTTTTCTACTGCAAAGTCACTTTTTTTCTCCTGTGTTTTCTTCTACAAGTTCTACGGCTTTAGCTTCTATATACATAAAGTTTTAAGTTGAACTTTTTGTATGGAACTGAGTTAAGGGTCGATGTACTTTTCCATAGGAATATCCAATTGTCCAGCCCCATTTGTTAAAAAGACTTTCTTTTTCCTGTTAAGTTACTTTGGCAGTTTTGTCAAATACCCATTGACCCTTTGTGTGTGGTTCCACCTCTCAATTTTCTGTTCCATGCATTGTAGCTGCCATCCTGCCAAAGCCCCACCTGATGACTGTACCGTCACACGTCTAGAGATCGGTAGTGGACGTCCTGCCTCTGCTGGAATTTTGATGGAGATTGTCAGAATCGCTCTTGAAATCACTCAGGTTGATTCTGAAGTGCTCCGTGCAAGGGTGAGGGTGTGCGCCCCATGATTCATTCTGGCGCACACGGAAGTGGGGGAACCAGGGATCTGGGCCAAAGGAGATAAAGAAAGAAAATAAAAGCCCAGGGTGTACGTGCAGGCCTCTGTCTGCCTCGAGAGCTTTCCCTCCCCTCTGGGTGCGGAGTGGAGGAGCCGGTGCCATGGCAATCCTGCCGGGCGGTCATCCTCGTCATATTAGCGCCTCTGCAGCTTTCATATGTCGAGAGGATTACCTAAAATAGGGCGCATAGTAGGCGAGTTGCAAATGCTGTGGATTTCGAGTAACTCTAGCTCTGTAGACCCACCTACCTGCCTGCCTGCCTAAGATGGTGCTTCTTGCACAAGCTTGTCCCTCTTGTGTCCCGACCATCATGGCCCTGGGAGGTGTGGTATCTCACAGAGGCTTGGGTTGTACCTTCTAGAACAAGCCACCTCTAGAGACATCTGCGCAGGGGCTAAACCTGCGTAACCAGCTTTGGTTAATTCCAGGAGTCACATCACCCTGCAGCTGATGGAACTGACCCACCGCTGACATTTGACCCCTGGATAACTGCCCCATTGAGAGGGCTCGCAGATCATACCTGCCGTAGTTCCATGGTTTTTCTGAATAACGCCCGTTAGATTTTACATGAAGGAATCCGCCTGGCTCCACGAAAGCACAGGCGCTGTGCAGCTGGGGCCCCTCCCTGCTGTTCGGGAGAGTAATAGTCCCATAGGAGGGTTCATTTGTAGGTCTAAGCCCCAAGGTAAAGACGCCCTGGGGGATAAACGCGGGTGATTTGTGGAACGTTGCAAAGCATTTGTGAGGTCGAGTGCACGCTTGCCGAGCCCGGAGACTGGCGCAGGTGCCCGAGAGGCGCTGGACTCTTTCCCGCCCGGCCCGCCTCCTCTGGGCAGGAGGCAGCTGCAGGAGTGCTGGGGCTGCTTGTGCTTCCACCAGTCCTGGGGGAGGCACCTGCCCCCCAGCCCTACTGTGAGCACAGCAGAGACCTTCACAGACGCTTCAGCGCCTCCAGAGGCTTAAATAAAAGCCATGCCCAGGCCCTGCCCTGCCCCTCACCGTCACACAGAGGCCACTAGACAGCGTGGTCTCCTGGGAGTGACAGGCAGGAGGGCAGCGCCAGGCCAGCGACACCTTTCGGTCAAGCTGTGTAAGGAATGGGACGCGTGGTGGCTCCTGCCCCAGCTCTGTGGTGCGCATTTGCCCTGGTTTTCTTGCTCCTTCCGCCTTTCTCTCTGATACACGTATTGTTAGGGATCCTGTTAATTCATTCTTTTACTTTTCTGGAACCCCCACCATGACGTAGATGAAACAACCGGTTTTCTCCCTTGGTGCGTGGGTGTCACGCTCCCCTCCCCCTGCCCCCGCCCCACACACGGGGGTGGAGTGGCTTTGCTCTGTGCTGAAGCCAGACTGTGTGGGACACATGGCTTTTCTCCTGAACCCACGAAGCCACAGGCCTCGGGATGATCGGTTCTGTGGTAGCCGCAACAGGCCAAGGCTGCGTGGTCTATGTCCTCAGAACGACCGGGGCTTGCGTTCTACTTTGTGCGTGTTTTGTGACCATTCGCAGAAAAACAAGGCTCTGAGGGGCAACGTAACTTGCCCCAGGACAGGAGTAAGCAGGGGAGAAAGAAAGATTCGAACCCACATCTCTGAGGCCACAGGCCTGTCTCCATCTGGACCACAGCCCCAGGAAGTTCATTCTGAGGCCCTTGCCTGGGCTGAGACCCCCAGTGTGTGCAGTCTCATCTAGTCTCCCACCTGGATGCACACGGGGTGACGTCGCGAGGACAGAAAGTGAGGTTTCTCAGACGGGAGTGGGCAGAAGTGAGGCAGAGGGGGCAGGAGAGACACCAGACTTGCTGTCAGGTGACACAGGGCCTAACCCCGTCAATCCGGTGGCTCCGAGCCTCTTCCCCCGGGAGGTTCAGGCTGCTCTTACCTCCAATTGTGAGGTGAGGCCTGACACCTCCCGGGTGACCCCCTGCAGCTCAGCTCACAGGGCACAGGGGCGTCTGCTCCCCGTGGCCTGTTCAGTGGCTGCCTGGCCCTGGCCTGGCTCACTCCGTTGACCTGGTGACAGGTGCCTCCCATGCCTGTGGCAGGGCCTGGCTGGGAGCCCAGTCCTTCACATGGACTCACCTCTTTCCTTCCAGGGCCTTCCACCCAGGATAGAGCACAACCCTCAGCAACCACCATACTTCAAAGACCAGGGGTTGCCCCGGACTGTGTGACCCAGTGGTTAGGATGCCGATCCACCCACCAAAGGGCACGGGTTTGGTTCTGGTCAAGGGTTTGTTCCTGGGTTGCAGGCTCGTCCCTGGCCCGGTCAGGGTGCACATGGGAGGCACATCGATGTCTCTCTCTCTGTCTCTCCCTCCCTGCCTTTCACTCAGTCTAAAAATCAACCCAAAAATAGCCCTGGGAGAAGATTAGCTAAAAAAAAAAGAAAGAAAAGCTCACAGGGTTTGCAGGACCACAGGATGGGCTGGAGGAGCCAGGTTCCAGGGTTTAATAGTAAATGCGAGAATACCGGGGGCCCATCTGGCTGCTGGGAGAGCCTTTCAGGGCCCGTGGTGCTGGCCTGAGGACTCCGGGGGGAGGGGGGTCCTCATCAGCCCTACAGCCTTGGAGGCCAGATGATGGGTCCTCCCCTTGCTCTCTTCCCTGGACCACACTCCTCCCAGCCCCACCCCAGGGCCTTTGCACATGCTATCCCCCTGCCTGGAGTGCCCGTTCTGGCCTAGTGAGCCCTACTCGGCCTCCAGACCCTCAGGGAAGCTGTCCCTGACCTCGCAGCAGAGGCCAGCTCCCCCTAGTCTCAGCCTGGACTCACCTTCCCCTCTCTCGGACACTCTTGTGATCCCTGTTGCAATTCACTCAGGTCAATGTGGCTTCCATTTCAGTTCAACACCAGCCAGTGTTTTACACAGAGTTAGCTCAAACCCCGGACATGAAGGGCAGATTCCTGCAAAAGATCACACCACTTCGGACGCCAGTCACAGGTCTTGGGGGGATTCCTCAGGCACCTGCACTTCTGATCAACTGGTTACAAATCCCAGAGATCCCAGGACCCCTCGGGTTCAAGGATTCATGGAGCGGCTCACAGAGCTCAGGAAGCAGCACTGGGGGTGGCCGTGTGATGATAAAGGACATGGGCAGGCGAGACCTGGGAGGCTGCACACAGCCGCCCTCCCTCAGGGTGGAGTCAGGACATCACCTTCCCAGCACATCCTCTTGGTCACAGCCAGGAAGCCCCATTGCCCCAGAGTTTTCAGTGAGGTTTCTTTAGGAGGCCTGGTTGATGACATCATGGGCCCTGTGACTGTCCCTTCCCTCTCCAAGGTCAGTCAGGGTCAAAGTCCCCAACTCTCTAGGCCTGTGGTTGATCTTTCTGGTGACCAACCCCCATCCTAAAACGAGGGGCCAGCAGTGAGGGTCCTCATTAGCATAACAAAGACAGCCCAGCTCTCAGGAAATCCCCAGGGGTTTCCGAAGCTCTGCGCCAGGGACCAGGACAAAGACCCAGTTCTTACTACACAGCAGTGTGGTTGTTTCCTTCTGTCCGCCCTCCCTGCAGGAAGCTCGGGAGGCAGGGCCTCGCCGGGCTTCGCTCTCCGCCGTATCTTAGCACCCAGCACAGTGCACAGAACGCGGGGCTGCTCCAAAATATTAATATTTGAAGGAGAGTCTGTCTGCATGATGGTAGCAGGGCCAGCGGCAGAGTTGGCAGGAGGCAGGAGAAAAGCCCTTCACCGGAATGTCTCCGCATCTCGGAAGAGGCCCCTGCGCGCCCCTTCTGTCTCTTGTTTCCTTAACTGCTTTTCATCAGAGGAGCGGCTCCTCCGGCGAGTCCTGGGTGCCCCGGCGGAATCTGATCATTCGCCTGACTGTGCTGTTTTCCTCCGGCGGGATCCCTGTTTTCTCTGCTGCGGTGCTCTAAGCGCTGGGCTCGGCCGCGGGAGCAGCAGCTGCCTCCTCTCCCTGCCTCGCAGAATCGCTGTTGCTTGAGAACAGCATGTTTTCTCCTCCTCCGCGGAGCAGGTCTCGGCGATGGCCCAGCCCCGCCCTCACCCCTCTCCTGCTGAGAGCCTTGGGACCAGCCGCAGGCCTGGATCTGTGGGCCTCGCTGCGGAGGGAGGGTGCTGGCCAGGCCGACCCCTGAAACGCATCTTCCCTGTGCTCGGGGGCGAGGGAACGAGGACATTGTCTTTTGCTTCCAGTGTCAGTGCCTGGTGGTTTCTGCTGTGTAATTTGGGTGCATTGTGCTCCCTTTAAAAGGAATTAAGTCCCTGGGGTCCTTAACGACTGCTCTAATGGAGAGCGTCCCATCCCATCTGCACACCCGAGACTGACGAGAGAGTCCCACTGGGCCCACACATGTCCCCTCAGACAACAGAAGCTACACGGATCATTCCACAGGGATTGGCCACTTGCAGCTGGTCCAGAAGTCGGCAAATCTATCAAGGGCCAGATAGAAAATGTATTCAGCTTTGGGGTCCATATTCCATCACAGCTACTCTGCTCTGTCATCAGAGCTCGAAAACAGCCATAAACAGACGGTCAGGACCCCACCAGCATCTTCCCACAAACAGTGCTGCCAGACGGGCCTGGGGGCTGCGGTTTGCCGACAGTTCCAATCCTCTATCCCACAGCAAAAAATTATGTACCCTGCAGTTCCCTTGGATCAAATTTACCAATTATGCCTTGGATGAAAAGCCCAGCACTTGGGAAACTTGACTGTTTTTTAAAAATTGTATACTCTCATAAAATAAACACGCCCAGCAGAAGGAATGCAGCTCCCTGAGCCCACGCCCCTGCGGCCCGAGTGTGCCTGTGGGAAGTCAGGAGGCCTTGCGGGGAGTGCAGTTGTACAGTGTGTGTTCTGTTCCCGGGGGAGCACCTCATAAATCAACTGGACACATTTGGCTGTAAAAGAAACAGTTTATGTGTGAAGCACTTTCTTCAAGATTTTCTCTTTTATCGGGGATTTGTAAAAGAGCAGAATGGCACGTGGGGGTAATTGGTTGACTGTAGTCCTGAACGAAGGGTTGTATGTCTCTGTTCACGCAAAGTGTACCTGGGCGGCGGGGCTTCAGTTACGCGCAGGAGGAAAGGCAAAGCTGCCCTGAGAACACTGCTTCAGGAGGAGAATATTCTGTGCTTCAAAGCCTTTGGGCCAAGCTTTGCAACCCTGTGTTGATGGGGTGCTGGAAAATCTGCCCACACAAAGCCCCCAACATTTCCTGAAATAAATCCTTAGCAACAAATACATCCTGCCATCTGACTAAGTCAATAACATCCCAAAAAAACGAGAGAAACAGCCCTGTTTCTTTTCAGTGCTCCAAACAAATAGTAAAAATTAGTAAAAAGACACAACTCACTTAAAACATCAAGAAAACAAAACTATTATTATTTGCAGCATGAAAGCAGACGCTGGAGAGTGCTTCCACACCTCTTATTTCCCTGCATGTGTCTGCTGTGTTGGCTGTTCTGACTGAATGTATCTTTAACTTTTGAAAGGCTTGTCTCTTAACTGAAAAATAGTTTGACTTTTTGTCAAAATGGCCAAAACAATCTTGATGCTTGACGCTGTATAATCTGAAGACACGGGCCCCACACCCAAGAGAATGGCGGTGCCTCTTACCTGTAACACATCTCCCCAAACTCCAAGGTGTAAGATAGCAGCGTTCCCATGTTGTTGGTCTGCAGGACCAGATGGGCTCCGCTGGGCAGTTCATCGTGGCGTTTCCCAGCACTTGCTGCCAGGTGCTGGTTGGGGCTGGAGTCATCGCCAACCATGAGTAAGTAGCCTGGGCGTCCAAGGGGGCACATGTGTGGCTGGCTGGCAGCAGGTGCTGGCATCCGCTGGGAGATTGGCTGGGACTGCAGGCTGGTCAAGGTGCAGGCTTCCCAGAGGATGGGGACTGGGTTCTAAGGGGTGTGTCCCAGTGGAGAGCACTGTGAGGGGCCCAGGTGGCTCCTGTGACCAGCCTTACAGGGACAGGGACATCTTTCCCACTGCATTCTACTGGTCAGAGCAGGCACTGGCCAGTCCAGATTCAAGGGGTGGGGGTCAGCATTCTCCTCTGGTGGGAAGAGCAATCTGCAGGTACAAAGAAGGAAGGGTCAATGGTGCCGTCATTGGAGACGACCCACCACAGCCCTGAGGGCCGGTCCCCACACCCGAGCTCACTCTGTTGCCCTCACTGTGAGGCCTGGTGGGGCAGAGGAGGGCATTTTCGTGCAGACCACTCATGCACCAAATTCCCACTCAAACTGCTCACTGCTCTGACCCGTCTCTGCCTCCTGTACCAGTCTTAACCCATTGTTCAGGGTTGCAAATGGCCGACAGCAAGCTCTGTATGCAGCGTAAATTGATTGCAAAGTGAGAGTGCAAGTAATGCGAAACTACAGGATTTCAGACGGCCATGAGAGAGTTGTTGGAAAACTGTAGGAATTATACCCACAATTACTGACAAGTGAAGGGGAAGTGGGATTCGACCAGGTAACCATCCAAATGGCAAAAATCAACTTTTTGCCAATTGTAATAATATATGTTCATCAAAAGAGAATTATTGAAATATTAAATGAGTAAGATCCACCTTTGGGAAATTAACAAAAAGTAGACTGTTTTTCATAAAACCACTCTCCAGGAGGGCACAGCGAGCTGTGGGCACATCCCGCATGGCTGCCACATGCGTTTGTTAGCGAGCTGCACCGAAGACACCCGCACTGCTGCGTCATGTCTTTGTTCTAAAAACCAGCACTCGTGCCATCACAACGGAAGTTTTCTTAAATATAAAATAAATGTATGTAGAATACATTTTAGTTTTGTTTTTCTCTATAAAGTCTAATCACTTATTTGATATGCACTGTTTCCTATGAAGTTTTTTCAGCCCAGTTTTCAGTGATTTTAATTTAAGTATCTGTCTGAGAGTTTGCACCATCTCTTGTGACAAGGATCTCCTCTGAATTAAGCCAGGTGACAGGGGTGGGGTGTCACTGGGTGTCAAGCTCTGCAGAGCACCTGCTGTATTTGGCACCCTCGGCAGGTGTCCTGGTGTCCCCGGGGGCCAGGGTGCTTTGCTGAGCCAGGGTGAGGGAAGGGAGAGGCTCTGGCATCCGTGTTCAGAGGCTCAGAGCCACCACTCACAGGATGTGGTTTTGGGGAAGAGCCCAGGCGAGAAGGTCTGCGGACAGGTGCCATCAGCACGGAAACCGAGTCTGAGATGGAAGTTTCTGTTGAGTTCACGTAGAGCTTGGAGCATGTTTCCTTCCTGGAATCTCAGTCTTGGGCTCTTACACCTTTTTGAGTTGGGAGTGACATCCTCAGTGGCCCTGTCCTCCCTCTGCCCCCTGCTTCTTTACTACTCTTGGGTCCATAGAAAAGTGTCCGATAGAATTGTTTCTCTTTTGAGGCATGTTCATGCAGGCTCCCTTGCACCCTTTCCAACCAACAGAAAAATGGCTTCAGAAAAGCTCAGCCTGGGTGAGGTGGAGATTGTTGCGAGGTTTCAGACACCGCGCATCCCTCAGTGCGCCCCTCCCAGCGACAACAGGGAACGCGCCCACCACGGGCCCACCCAGAACCGCCGTGGCCGGGCCTCCCACCGCGCTTCCCGTGGCAGCGCTGCTCGCGAGCAGGACAGATTTCGTCTGTCTTTGTTAAACTGCAAGTAACCGAGGAGCTGTGCCAGATGTGTAAAGGCGAGCTAGTGCCCTTTCCCCAAAAGCTCCGGGCGGAAGGCCGCCTGGCCCCGGGAGCAGCCTGTGCACACTGCCACCCCACTGGGACAGGACCCGCCTCCCTGTGTGCGGACCAAGCACTCACCTCCGAGCATGCTTTAAACAAACATGTCATTGTCAGATCAAGGAAACCCGTCTGTCTGCTTCACGATTTTCATCCTGCTGAGAAAATGTGTGTGATAAAAAACAGCAGGTGTGTGAACTCAATAAACTCACTGCGCACGAGGCACCGTTTCCACGAAGGCGGCGTTTCTGAGTGGCCCCAGCATCCAGGGTTGCGCTTTGGGGCCACAGGTTGATCTGCGCGTACGCTCCCAGAGTGCGGGAGCAGAGTGTGTGTTCTGGGCACAAGATACAGACCGCCAGACGGCCTGTGGTCACTCAGCCTCGGTCACTGTCGGTGACTCCAGACAGAAGGGCGGGCGCCGGGGAGGGCCGGACGGTCAGGGCAGCTCCTTCAATAAAATAAGCAGCAAAGAAGGTTTTTAACCCTCGGTTAGCAGATTGAAAAAAAATGCATATTTGTGGGAATACTTTTTTTGTATCCCCAGAATCATAGACCTGTCTGGTGCAGGGTTTGCCACCCTGGGCACTGTTGACATCGGGCACAATTGTTCTTTGTCAGGGTGACCTGTGCACTGGAGGGTGTCCACCAGCATCCCTGGCCCCACCCACTCGATGCCAGTAGCACCCCTCTCTCCCCTCCCTGTCCCCAGTTATGACAATCAGAAATGTCTCCTGCCTGGCTGGGCCGGCTCAGTGGTTGAGCATCAACCTAGGATCCAGGAGATCGAGGATCAATTCCCAGTCAGGGCACATGCCTGGGTTGCGGGCTCGATCCCCAGTAGGGAGCATGCAGGAGGCAGCCGATCCATGACTCTCTTCATTGATGTTTCTCTCTCTCTCCCTCTCCCTCTCTCTGAAATCAATAAAGATAGATTTGAAAAAAATGTCTCCTGATACCCCCAAATATCTCCTGGAGACCAGACAGCTCCTTACTGAGACCCCCTGTGTTACTAAGGTGCTTCCTGAAAAAATGTACACTTTCTGCTATGAGCCCTGGTTGAGATTCTTCCGGCCCCCCCTTTGTGTCCAGCACCTCAGCTTACCTGGAAGCACCCCCCTCGTTGTCTAGCACCTCAGCTTACCTGGAGGCCCCCCTCCATGTCCAGCACCTCAGCTTACCTGGAGCCCCCTCTGTGTCCAGCGCCTCGGTTTACCTGGAGGCCCCCCTCCATGTCCAGCACCTCAGCTTACCTGGAGCCCCCCTCTGTGTCCAGCACCTCAGCTTACCTGGAGGCCCCCCTTCATGTCCAGCACCTCAGCTTACCTGGAGGCCCCCCTCTGTGTCCAGCACCTCGATTTACCTGGAGGGCTCCAAGCACTGAACCACGCCTCCCAGGCCACTGCTTCACCACGAGAGCTGTTCATGCTTTTTAATTGGTACAGTAAATATTCCGGAGACTCCCCTGCTCTGCCAGTCATGTGTAAGTCAACTCTGAGATGTGGCTGCTATTTTAGGGATCGTCTCCTGTCTTCTGGTGCTTGGTGTCAAACCCGGAGCGGCAGCTAGCGACACTGATTTGTGAATGGCAGGTTTTTGGTACCTGTGGAGAAGATGCTTCCAGAAGCCTTTGTTCTTTCAAATTAAAACATTTAAACATGTAAATCCAGGGCTGGTTCAGGTGGCTCGTTTTAATTATTCCTTTTGTCTTAGCACACCTCTGCTTTCCCGTCACACAGCCCCACGTCCACAGTGCCTGCGTCCCCACCGGCTGCCGTTGTTTTTACAAGGAGGGCGGGAGGCGCTGGGGCAGGTGTCAGTTCCACAGAGGACTGCAGCTAAGTTATTCAAGTGGACGTGTCTGGAGGCTACGACTCATTTCATTTGTATTGTGGGCCAGGCTTGCAGGACCGCACTGTCTGTGTCCGTAGCTGTGTGTCTGTGTGTGTCTGTGTGTGTGTTTGTGCCTGTATCTGTGTGTCTCTGTGTGTTTGTGCCTGTATCTGTGTGTCTGTGTGTGTGTTTTTGTGTCTCTCTGTGTCTGTGTGTGTATACGTCTACACTTTAATCGTACCCGTATTTTAAATTTAACCAATTTTAAATGAAATCGGGGTCACACTTTCCAACAAACACCTTTCCTGCTCTCACTCACACTGTTCCATGTCATCAGACATCCACAGCTTCGCGGAGATCCCGCCGTGGAGTCAGTCACTCTTCAGCTGTTTCCAGCCTGTCACTAGGAGGCGGTGCTGAGCCGAGGCGCCTGCGCCCGTCTCGTGCCCTCTGACCGTCCCCTTGAGGTCGAATCCCAGGAGGAAGCGTTCCAACGTTTTTCAAGACAGTTTGCCCATGATGCTGCCCCCCCTCCAGAGAAAGGCCACGGAGATGGTGGCCGCCACCCTGTGCG
Source organism: Miniopterus natalensis (assembly GCF_054644295.1). Lineage (NCBI taxonomy): Eukaryota > Metazoa > Chordata > Mammalia > Chiroptera > Miniopteridae > Miniopterus > Miniopterus natalensis. The sequence continues at coordinate 82,120,357 of NC_142087.1, forward strand.
GCCGGAGAGGCTGCCGCCCGTCAGCGCGGCATGTGGCGGGACACTCACATCTGCCTTAGTGAGGGCACCCGACCGGCCCTGGTCGGGGCAAGCCTGCCGCCGCGTCACAGCTGCGGGGCCGCGTCACCGGCGCCAGCCCTCTGCTGCCACGTGTGGGCCGTTCTCTCTCCTGAGTTAGTCACCTCTGGGTTTGTTGGCTTGTGAGTTTGTTTCCTCTTTTCCACAAAACACGTCTCTTTTCTTTGTTGTCCATGAACCGTTTTGACTGCCTCGCTCATGGCAGGCATCGCCCCTCATTTTCCTGGGGCCTTTGGGCCTCGTTCCGGGTGTTTTCTGACCCACAGACTGTCTGGCAGGCCGTGTTTTCCCCACGCTTCATTCCCCCTTTATCGGCCGCTGTCTTCAGTTCCCTCCTCGCTCGTGTCCGTGTCCCTCCCGTGCTCACACCGTCACCTCCCCGGTGCCCCTCTTGCTTTCTCTGTGTTCCTCTCTTCTCTTCTGTAAGCTCACTTCTTGGGTCTCACTGGGTCTCCCCAGGTTCCTATCATCAGTTCTGCCTTCACCCCCCTTTCCTTCACTGGGGGGCTGAATGCCCTACAGAACCAATTTACAGAGGACCTAAGGATCTTAAAAATGGGGTGGCCCGGCCGTGCTGGCTTCTCACCCCCCACCCCACCCCCTACCCCCATGCTCCCAAGAAGCTGCTGCCCAGAGACGTTGTCACTGATTCCTATTTCCCTGGGACCTGGATGCAGATGACCCTCGTGACCCCTGCTGATGCTGAAGGTGCTTGTACTGTTTTCTGAGGGGTTTTTATGTGTTTTTATTGATTTTAGGGAGAGGGAGGGAGGGGGAGTGAGGGAAACCTGGACCCATTGCCTCCTGCAAGCACCCCAACCGGGGATGGAACCTGCAACCTGGGCATGTCCCTGACTCAGCACTGGACCGACCTTCTGGTGCCCAGGACGACGCTCCAGCCAGCTGGGCCACACCCCCAGCAAACCTGCCCCCTTCCAGACCAAAAGGGTGGGTGTGAGCGCCCCATGAGCAGCAAGGCAAATACGAGAAATTCAGGCTCTTCGGCAATGTTTGCTGCTCACACCAGCAGAATACAGTTCATCCTGATCACATCGCGGCTCCTCTAACCTCCTCCATAATGTGCTTTTTATTTCCCTTTGTGTTGGTGGTTTTGTCAAATAAACACATACCGTGTTCTCTGGGAAGAGGATGGGCGCCTTCAAATGGACAGAGGCGGCCTCCCAGCCGGCCGCGGTGGCCCCGGGCCGCTGTGCGGGGCACGCTGCTGCTCTGGGGGGACGACTTGCGAGCCCGCGCCTCGGAGGGCGTCGCTGCGCAGACCCGTGTCATGCCAGCTCCCAGGCTGGACCGCGGTTCTGTCCAATAAATACAGAAATAGGCACCCGCACACCGAGGTTTTCCTCTTGGTACTCAGAAAAGGCCATGTGGGTGCTTTTAGGCAACCGTCACGTTGAGCGACGGAGAAATCGCCGTAATAACAGTAACGGCAGCACACACAAGAACAAAATGAAAAGGCCTGAAATATTTAAATTTCCATTGGAAGCAGCTGCGGCAGTTGGATTGCGCAGCAGGTCGTGGGTTTTGAATACGCAGCGTCTTCTCTCCCGATTATTACAACCTGGGTCCTCATTAACTTCTGTCACTTTGCACACAGCCGCCCGGGACGCGATTGGGATTGGGCTGGCACCTGCCCGCCGTGGCATGCAGCCCCGGCCAGGAAACGCCGGGCTTCATCTCGGCTGTGCCGACGGGCTCCCGCCCCAGCCCTGCCAGCGCCAGCCCCGGCCAAGGCTGTCCTTGGAGGCCCCGCAGCACGGCACATTCATCCCTACCGGGGGCCTGGCAGCAAGGGTCAGTGTGGATGGCGGGCAGCTGCCACCAGACCCAAGGAGAGAGGAAATTAAAGCCATTCATTTACATGGTCTCCAGTTGCCAGATGTCTCCTGTGCTCTGTGGGGGGCTCATCTTAACTTCCTGCTACAGTCCCAAGTCCTTCTGCTAATTAGGACCCTGTGTCCCTGCCTTCTTAGGCTGACCCTCATCTCACAGGACACGGGGACACTTTTTTATTGAATGTATAGCCCATCTTGCATAAACGATGATTTAGCACTGGGGGGAAAGAAAGGATTTCAACAGCTTATATCGCTTCTACACATTATTTTTAATAGTCATGTATGTTGACAGTGGAAAACTTTAATAAAAAGGGATAAGAATTAGCCCGGCCAGAGTGCCCAGGTGGGCATCGTCCTGGGCACCAACAGGTCGTAGGTACTATTCCTAGTCAGGGTAGGTAGGTACCTAGGTTGCGGGTTTGGTCCCCGGTTGGGGAGCGTATGGAAGGCAACCAGTCAATGTCTCTCTCTGTGCCTCTCTCTAAACACGTCCTCAGATGAGGATTTTTAAAAGGGTAAGAATTAAGAATGTAAAGTCACTGCTGTTGCTAGTTTGATCTGCACTATCCCTTCCGGCAGTGAAGCTATGCCAGTGCTTCTGGTTTACCCCCTACTTACTTATATACAGGGAGTAGCAAAAGTAGGTTTACAGCTGTTTGTATGGAAAATAACACAATAAATAATATTACAAGAATGAACTCTGGTAGGGCCACCGTGGCTCAGTGGCTGAGCATCGACCTGGGATCCAGGAGATTGCGGTTCGATTCCCGGTCAGGGCACATGCCCAGGTTGCAGGCTCGATCCCCAGTGGGGGGCGTGCAGGAGGCAGCCGATCCATGACTTTTCCTCTCCCTCTCCCTCTCTCTGAAATCAATAAAGACATATTTTGTTTTAAATTTTTTTTTTTTTTTTAAGAATGAAGTCTGCAACTATGAACCTGCTTTTGGTCATCGTTGTTGTTCATATGGGGATTTCCATAACCAGGTCAGAACAGGCTTTACTTCCACTTCCCTACCATTAAAGGGGGAAAGGGCATTTTGCATACACTGGTTTTGTGACACCAGCAGGAGCTGTGTAGGTTTTGTTTGGGGAGGCCGGGCAGTTTGTTGCAGAGCTGATCACACCTATGACTGACTGGGACCCTTGTTCAGACTGGAAAATGGGGGCATGTTAGTTTCTACAGTGTTGCTGATAACGCTGTTCTGATCGAAACTATCTTCATGGATTCTTGGAAGTTTCTTGAATAACCCTGAGAGGACAGTGTTTGTGAATGTTTGCCCTCAGTCCAATTTCTGTGTGACCTCCCATCCTAGGGTCACCTCCAGAACTGGGTTTGTGGGGCCCCAAGCTCAGGCTGCTGGATCATTTGGGGACTGGGAAAATGATGCTGCCCATGGAGGTGCCCACACACTCATAAGCCCATCACAGTGCCCTCCTCAGTCCCTGGGCAAAGGACCTAAAGGACCAGGGCTGGCGTTTCTCCCAGACCACCCTCTGTGCTTATGTAAGGGGGGCAGATGCCATGTGGTTTACGCCAACCTCTGACCTCTAGAATCACGACCCCACCGACAAGGATGTACTGAGCAGCACTTCAGGTACAGGGGCCGCCAAGCCTTCACCTGGACCAGCCAGCAATCAGCCGTGACAGCAAACGGCCCACCAGACCCCAGCGTGACCCCATCAACAAGGAAGCCCTGCTGGGCCCTGGCGCTGCATCACCCACCGCGCGCCCTCGGAGAGAGTCCAGGCGCCTGCCCAGCTCCACCAGCATTGATGATTTAGGCGGAAACCATTTGAAAATTAATTACCCAGATAATTGACTCGCACTTAGCTTCAGTTTATAAAATGTAAACTTGATTGTCAACCCGACACACACGCATTCTGTGTCCTTGGAAAACCGCAGCCCAGGCCGATCGCCGAGTCGGCCGCACCCCAGCCCCACACAGGGTGGGGGCCGGGCCCATGTGCCCAGCGCCTGGAATTCATCTCGAGTCAGAAATCCGTGCAAGACGGTGCCTCGCTCTGGCGGGAATGGGTCCTTGTCCCTCGTTTAAAGATTTCCTCGCCCTGCCTGACGGGGAGGAAAGGCCAACCCCGAGTGGCTCTTTGCTGGGTGTTGTTTGCTTTGTGAACAGACTGCTGCTGATCCTGGTGGGAATTTTCATAGCAACACCCAGGCCGCAGCGTCAGCTCCTATTATCGCTCGCTGTGTTCCTGTGTGAAAGACACCGCGATCTGGGGCCCTTGTAAGTCGCCAGAGTTAATGACTTCCAGAGGCAGAGAGTGTTGTCGAGGCGTCTTATCTGGTGCGCTCGCTGTCCGAGTTTTGTTATTTATTCGGTTTTTGAACCTCTGCAGCTGTTGAAGAGTTTCCCACCCTTTGAATGGCAGTAAGGCGGGCAGCGAGGGAGAGGTGCTTTGATTGTTTCCTCCAGCGAGTCCCCAGGACGCCTTCCTCGGGCCAGCAGCGGGCAGGGCAGGCCTGGGAGAGCTGCTCCTGGCGGGCGGGCCAGGCGGGTGCTGGCGCAGGACAGAGAGAAGCGGCGACAGACGGGGCACTCGCCTTCCTCCCCTTGCTCCGCAGCCCTGCGCTCTCACTGACGCGCCTCCTCTAATCACACACTGCGGAGAACACACAGCTAGCATCTAATTTAATCTCACAACTTCTTACAAGTTAGGCTAGGGATGTGTCTCCTCCCAGGCTAACCGTACAGAAAAAGGTTTTATTAAGAAGAAAATGAAGAAATGAACATCAGACCTCCTGGGAAGTAATTACACCAGTTTATAATAAGCTGTAAGATGTCTGAAAGGAAGAAAGAAGGCCAATGAAAGAGTGTATTGCAGATATTAAATTAGGTAATTTTAATGTCACCGTTTGATATCTAGGCTCAGGAACAGTTTGTACTTCTCCACTCTGTCACGGTGAAGCCTTTGTCTTCCAGTCTCGGGACGTGGGATTGGTGGGATGACACCCAGTCCCACGCAGGGGTGCTCGGACCTCACGCTGGCTCCCACGAGGCCCTGGGCAGATGGCTGGATGGCTCCCAGCTCGGTCAGCGTCCTGCCTCGGTGCGAGCAGGATACTAACAGTGCTGACGCTCTAAGTCATGGGGCAGAGGAGTGAGTGTGTAATACCCACATGGGGCCAGGCCCCGGGAGCTCTCACACCGGGGACACGAGGCTGTGTGGGCTGTGGTCCCGTTTTTATTTATTTACAGCCCAAACCTTCTGCGTATCTTCCTGAATAGAACTCTGACAGCCCATCAGGTGGCCTACACATGGTCCCCCTTCCTTTACTGGAAATGCTGATGAGGCGGCCCCAGGCGTCCACCCCTGTGCAGGTAGGAAAGGGTCCATCCCAGAGCCAGAGCCCCCTCTGCAGGCCGGGCCTGGGGCTGGGGTTCAGCCTCAGCTTCCTCTCCTCTTCATCTGATCTGTCCCCTTAGGACCCCCTTCCCCAGAGGCTCAGACACCAAATGTAGGTCAGTGGAGACTTCCCTCCAGGGGCACCTGAATTTAAGCTCCATCTCTAACTAAAGACTTCAGACCTCACAACTTGTGTGTGTGTGTGTTGTGTGTGTGGTTCTGAGCGATTTTAAAGTACTGTATCTGAAAGTTGTAGCAGCTGGTATGTTCTTCAGTTAATTATGACAGCTCCCCCTTCACCTGGGGAGGGCGGTGCCCTCCACTGGCCACTGAAGCCCGCCCCGAGCACCCTTTCTTCCAGGCTGTATGGGTCCCAGGGACTTGCAGGCAGTTTCTGGTCAGGAGGGGGAGTCAGCAAAGGACATGGTCAGTTACAACTGAAGAGCAACCCTGTGCTGGAAATGTGCCCCCTGAGTTTCAGAGGCCCCCTGTTTGAACATGGGAGATGTCAGTGAGGGCCCTGGAGGCACGGAGGGGTCAGCTGGTCACAGGAGGTCAGAGGAGGCCTATGTCATGGTCAGGACCCTCAACAGGGTGGATGGGGGCGGCTAGGATCATGCTGGCAGGGCAGGTCGGATCGGAAGGCCTGAGAGCAGGGAAGAAGCTTGGACTTCATGGAAGGGAAGCTTGAAACCATTTACATCTTTGACAGCTTGACTGAAATATAATTCACACACCATAAAATTCACACTTTTAATGCCATTCTGTGGTTTTCAGTTTACTCACAGTCATGTAACTATCACCACTGTCACATTTTAGATCATTTCTGTCACCCCAAAACTTGTGTGCAATTTTATCTCAGGTGTAGATTTCCAACCTCTACGGTCAAGACCCCAGGTTGTTCCATCTTTTAAAATATCAATGCATAGTGTCACTGTCATGAAAATTACACAAGCATAGTGATTTTCAGCATGTAAACGCCAGGCAGGGCCTTGCCAGGTGACCCCTGAGGAGCCTGCGGCTTGTCCGTGGAGCCTCTGAGAAGGTGGAGCTGCGTAGGTTGAGGAACACATGTTCGATTCCCGACTCTGGCTCCTGGAGTCAGCGTTGCCATTGGTGACGGGGTTCTCTGAGATGGGGAAGGACTTTTGGAAAGTTCTGGACAGTACTTTCCATTTCACTCCTGAAAAATTCACTGTGAGTTAAAATCCTGCAAAACTAGGTGATGCTTCTATGGAAAACAAAATTAAGGTCTGGGCTCAAAGCATTCCAAACTTAAAGGACTAGCCCTTGGATCAGGTGTGTGGACACCCTTGCCCTCAAGATGCTGATGGCACCCAGACATTGTGACAACCAAAATGTACCCTCATGGTCCCAAAACTGGTCCTTGGTATGGTTCCACCCCCATGAGAGCCACTTTGCTCAACTGTGAGTTCCTCAAGGACATCTAGTCCTTACATTTTACCTGCAACTCGAGATGGAAGCCCTGGCAGGTGTGAAGTAGCCAAATAAACATGGATACATGGATGGATGGATGGATGGATGGATGGATGGATGGATGGATGGATGGATGATGGATGGATGGATGGATGATGGATAGATGATGGATGAATTGGATGGATGATGGATGGATAATGGATGAATTGGATGGATGGGTGGGTGGGTGGATAGATAGATGGGTGGATGGCTGGGTGGGTGGGTGGGAAGATGGATGGATAGATAGATGGATGAATGGTTCCTGAAAAACCCTCAGGAGCCTCCTATTCAACGTATGTGCAGAGCTTACCATCTCTGACCTTAGGCATGAAGGGACCTCTCCAATCCTAAGTAGAATGTGTTGGTAACTTGGTGAAATCATCATTTGGCTTTTGTAAAAACAAGTTTTGTAAGGATCTGCGTTTTCACTATAGGTCAGTGGTTCTCAACAGGTGATTTTGACACCCTCCCCCGGGAATCATTTAGCAATCCCTGGGAACGGTTTTGATTGTCATAACTTGGGAGAGGTGCTACGGGCATCTAGTGGGCAGGGACCAGGATGCTGCTAAACATCCTACCTACACAGGAAATCCCCACAGCACAGTGGTCCAGCCAGGTTGTCAATAGTGCTGGGGTTGAGAACCTCTGCAGAGGTGATCAACTCTCATTTTTAAGCCACTGTAATGTGAATTAATTGCTCTTTGGAACACTAAAGACAGACTTGAACAGAATAGATGCCCAGAGACCTCCTGCAGCTACAGAAGGTAAGGGCCGTGTGGGAGGCAGCTCCAGAGGTGAGCTCCGCGGGGACGTTCCTCCAGGCGTCTCCAGGGCAGTGAGTGTGCCCTGTATGTTGGATGTATCGTTAGTGTGATTGTATATGCTTATGTGAAGGCACAGTTGTACTGTACATGTGGTGATGCTTCTGAGGATCACAGGAAAACTCCTGGGGGCGAGCACGCTAACACTCAGAGCATGAGAAGCCTGGATTCACAGCAGGGTGATAAATGGAAACTTGCTGCACAAAGGAAAATAGGTGTTTTAATTTGTCAGAAAATTACCGACTGGCAAGAGGAGCGTCGTGCCAGAGCTCTTCCAGGGTGCGAAGCCTCCTCTAAAGAGAGTGAGCTACTGTTTGCTCTCTGCCTAAACACAGCCGTTTGGAGACGGTGCGGCCCCACGTGGAGCTCACAGACCAGTCAACGTGCTGTTGCAGCCCACGCGGCCCTTCTGGAGGCAGTTAGTGGCCGCAGACATCCGCCCGTGGCTGCCGCAGCCCAGCTTCTCCATACCTCGGGGGAAAACACAGCTCCAGCTAGTGTGCGCTCAGCACAGCCCCGCGTCCCCTGTGCACCTGTGCAGGGAGGGTGGCTCCTTCTGTCCTCACCAGGTGACTTGGCAAAGGAGACGCCAGGGGAGAGGGTCCAGGGATGCGGCAAAACAGCCGCTGTGAGGAAGATGACCGGCACAGCAGCCAAAACTTGATGGTGATGATGGTGATGGCGATGTGATGATGGTGGTGATGTGATGGTGGTGATGATGGTGATGATGATGATGGTGGTGGTGATTATGATGGTGATGATGATGGTGATGATGGTGGTAATGTGATGGTGGTGATGATGATGATGGTGGTGATGTGATGGTGATGGTGGTGATGATGATGGTGGTGATGGTGGTGATGTGATGGTGATGGGGGTGATGATGGTGGTGATGATGATGATGGTGGTGATGTGATGGTGATGGTGGTGATGTGATGGTGGTGATGATGGTGATGATGATGGTGGTGATGATGGTGGTGATGGTGGTGATGGTGGTGATGGTGATGATGATGGTGGTGATGTGATGGTGATAATAGTGATGATGATGGTGGTGATGGTGGTGATGATGGTGGTGATGTGATGGTGATCATGGTGATGATGATGGTGGTGATGGTGGTGATGATGATGATGATGGTGGTGATGTGATGGTGATGATGGTGATGTGATGGTGGTGGTGATGATGGTGGTGATGATGATGGTGGTGATGGTGGTGATGATGGTGGTAATGGTGATGGTGATGGTGGTGGTGATGTGATGGTGATAATGGTGATGGTGATGATGGTGATGGTGGTGATGATGATGATGATGGTGGTGATGTGATGTGATGGTGATGATGGTGATGTGATGGTGGTGGTGGTGATGATGATGGTGGTGATGGTGATGATGATGGTGGTGATGGTGGTGATGTGATGGTGATGGTGGTAATGGTGATGACTGTGGTAATCGTGGCAGTGGCAGTGATATGATGGTGGTGGTGGTGACAATGGGTGAAGAGAGGTCAGTAGAACCTGTCTCTTGTCCCATGTGCCCCCTCAGTGATCTGCACCCTTTGTCTGCATACCTCTTGGGTACAGCTCATGCTCCTTCCCTATACCCTCTGCATCTGAGCTCTGGCTGTCCATTCTGGGCCTAGCAAGCTGGCCCAGCCTCTGGGCCTTTGCATTGTCTGTTCTCTCCAGAAGTTTTTCATCCAGACCTCTCTTCTTTTGGGGTTTTTTTTTGTCAGTTTGCAACTCCAACTGTTCCCTGGAGAGTCTCCTCCCCAGTATCACCGTCTGTGTCTCCACAAGCTGGCATTGCCCAATAGGTGGGTTAAGCTTCTCTCTGTCTTGTTCGGCCATTGCCTTCTCTAGAAGGTCAGTCCCATGAGAGCAGGTGCTTGCACTGGGTGTCACTGTGGGGTCCACGGAGAAGCCACAACTGAGAACCCCTGAGTCAGAACTTTCTGTGCTCCTGTAGGACTGGGTCAGGGTTTGGGTGGCTGTTAGGTGCCCATCCAGGAGCCCATCTCATCTCAGCAGCGATTCTTCATCAGATACACCTTGGAGCCATCAGGGAGCTCGGCCCCAGGTCCCAAGAGTTCCCATTTTAGCAGAAGCTGAGAACCAGTGGGTGACGACTTCACAGTGATTGTTGGGATAGATGCTAAAGGGGAGGGACCGATGGCAGGATAAACATGGGGCGGACGTCACAGACGCAGGGTGACAAGGGTGGCCTAGAGGCGTTGACCCTGCTGTCACCTGTGTTTTGTGTTCTCAGGTCCCTTCCTGTTGTTTTCTTGAAGAATCAGGAATCTTCCCAGATTCCCTGTCTGTCTCTGAGGCAGAGATGAGGTTTGTTCAATGCTTGGGCACAGGTGTGAAGCTCAGGGAGAGGCCCTGGGAGCTCTTCACCCATGACTCGCACGTAACAAACGTCAGATCAGCACATGGTCCTTGCTATTAGAGCTGCCATTGCTTATAGGCACCTCAGCTCTGTTCCGCAGAAAGGAAACAGGCGCCACTCAGAGCCCCTCCTGCCCGCAGTGCTCACTGCGGATGAAGCCTGCTCGGCCCCTTTAAGTCCGGAGGGTGTGCCCAGGTGATTGCAGGTGAGACCTTCTTCCCCCGCCCCCGGGCCAGGAGCCGGCTGGGTCCCTTCATTCCTGGCCCGAGAGGAGAGCCTGGGGGACTTGGCTGCTAGCTTTGCCCTGAAGGGTGCAGTTGGTGGCCCTACAGCCCTGGACTCACCTGCCCTTGGGAGCCACCTGTCTGTGTGTGGGTCCGAGACTGCCAGGACTTAGAGGTGAGGCCGCCCCATCCTGTGTGGACAGAGGCATCCCCAGGTACTGGATTGCCAGGGGCCCCTGTAGGATGGAACGTGTTGAGTGGGTGCCCAGGGGACCCCTGAGGGCTGGCAGAGCCGGCTGTCTCTCTTAGGGAGAGGGTGTCACCACGGCAAGAGGAGCAGCAGGTGCTGAACTTGGCATCTGAGAGACAGCACCCCCCCCCCCGGGGCTGCAGAGATGGATGAGGTCATCCGTGGGAGGACCCAGCTGAATGGCAGGGGTCACTTTTTCGCTATTACTGTGAATGATATCATTATTCCTTGCTGGCCCTCTCGTCCGCTGAAGCTATCTGCTGCTCCCCAAACCCCAATCTGGGGGGCCTCCTTCACCGGGCAGCCTGACGAGCAGCGTCCTGCTCCAGGCTGCGGGCGGCTGTTTCCAGAGAGGGACGGTCCCTGTGGGAGTCCGGTGAGGGCCAGGCTCTTGGCACAGAGCCGGCTGCACTGTGGAACCGAATGTTGTGTCATCCCCCCCCCCCCCCCAGTGTCATGCAAAATATTTCAGAGGGAATATTGGCAATCTTGGCAACAAACTGGGTAAAAAAGTGCAGAATCGTAAGTCTGGACTTTGAAGCCCACCAGGGAGGAGGAGCCCTGTTTTCCTTGCAACTGAAGCAGGTTTCAAGAGAAGCAAAGCTTTCCAGACACTGTCTCCTCTGTCAGTTTGCAGGGTTAATGAACTACATTAGTTCACCGAAAAGTAACATATTAACTGTCAGGACTTGACACGCCAGCGCCAGGAGGCAAGGAGCCTTGTAGAACCTCTTTGTAGGAAATTAAAAGGGACTGTCCTTCCCCTGGAAGGATGAGACCTAAGGCCTGGTGACGGGGCATCTTCCAAAGGGCTTCTGAGAGGCTGCCGGCCCTGAGCAGGGACCCTGCTGGCCCCCGCGGCCAGGCGCAGGCCGGGGGTGGGGAGGGGAGGGGCCTGAGTACGTTGTCCCCAAACCGCTGCTCTGTCGAATTGGCGTCTTGTCCTCCCGTCATTTCTGAGGCTGCGAGGGTGTTCGCTTAACCTGTGCGCTGACCCGGAATCGTCCCCCGAGCTGCGCGCCGGCCCTGCACCATCTCCGCCCGGCTCGCGAGGCTGAGAGGCCCGTTCGGCACTCCGGTGCCACAGAGCTCGGGGCTGGGTGGGTTCCAGCACCGAGGAGCCAGTGTGAAGCCACAAAAAATTAAGGTGCCATTCAAAACTGAGTTTGCAGAAGGATTGTGCTGTTAATGCCCCCAGCCCAGGTGCTAGCGTGGCACTCGCGTGCACTTGAAATTATTAAGCGACAGGAAGGCTTTTTGGCGAGAAAGTTGTCGAAAATGAGGTGTTAGCTGGATTAATGAACAAATCCAAAATTAACCCAGGACTGGGAGGTACTGCGGCTTTGCAAAGCCGTCGATGGAATGCGTGGGGAGGGTGTTTGAGCTCCCCCACGCTCGGCTTTTCTGAATTCTCGTACAGATCAGAATATGGAAATTCGGCCTTCGCTGCACCAGCGTCCTCGGGAGACACACCGCCCAGGAGCTCGGGAATTCAGGCACCACTCTGTCTGAGTGCCAGCTGCGTCGCAGGGGTTTCCTCTGCACCCTCCCCGGATGCCTGTCAGAGGAGTCACGGGTCTTCATAGGTGGGAGGGTCGTTTTCACGCGAACAGCTGGTATTCTCAGGAACATGTGTTCCTACCTGTTTGATAAACCAGGGCCCCAACAGTCCGGCTCAGGGTTCCTTAACCTTTTTCTGCTGCTTATTCTGAAAGGAGCAGTTACCTTGAGGAACCGTTTTGTAGATTCCTACCTGTTGAGCCTGTACCTGGCCCCCAAGGAGACCCTGAGAACCTGCCTCATCCCCACCGTCTCCTGAGCTGTGCTCCTCGCTTACCCCCTCCCTCGGGCATCTGGGGCACAGCTGGGCCCGTGGTGGCTGCTCCCTCTCTCCTTCCGAGTCCTGCTAACTGCACTTCCCAAAGTCAGCCCCGCACCCGCCGGGACCAGGGCCGGGTCCCTCCCTCCATCCTTGTGTCCTGACCCCTCAGACGGCCAGAGCGGAGCAGCCTCTTCTTTGCTGTCGTCCCCCGTAGCCCTGCTGAAGCTCCAGGTTCCCCTTAGGAACATCGTGCCCGGGGGAAGGAAGCAGGCAGTGGGCGCCGGGGTGGGGGCTCTAGCTTCCCGGAGGAGCCGTCCAAAGGGCAAGAATTCCCATGGTGGAGGGGAGGAGAGCCAGAGTAACGGAAACAAGGACAGGAAATCCAAATGAGATCTCAACAAAGAAAAGGTGTGAGAAAAACCAAAGCATGAAGTTCAGCCGGATGATACCTGCGGGCAACCCGCCTATGTCCTAACCCAAAGATTCCTCTCAAACAGACAAGCCCCGGGCTCTACCCCAGCCCAGGTGTGCTCAGAATCCTAAAAATCAAAATTGGCCCCACCGGGCTTCAAGTGGCCTGTCATCCAGAGACTGGATCAGGAGTGGGACTCACTGATGGGCCCCCGTCAGCCAGGACGACGCTCCAGAGGAGCGCCCCTGGGGTCCTGGGTGAGAGGTCTGAGGGTCCGGCGATGAACCGCATCTCGTCCGAGTCACGGCAGCAGGTGAGAGAGAGGCAGGAAGACTGTTCTAGACTTGCAGCGGGGAGAGATTGAACCCAGCTCTGAAACGGTGGCGTTCGTAGGGGTGAGCTGGAGGAGGGTCTGGAGGACGTTGGTGGGAGGCGGTCACTGTCAGACCGTCTGTGTTTGCTCACCCTTCCGGGGACCCAGGGGCCCTGTCTCCTTCAGGGACTCATTCCAAAGGGGTGAGCTCGGCTTCTCGGGGAGGTCGTCGTGGTCTGCAGGAGGACCACATCTCAGGGGCAGAGGAGACTGTGGTGGCAGTTTTCCTAAGGTAAAAGCTCTGAGGAAAGAGAGGCCCAGGGCCCGGGTCAGGGAGAAGCCTGCCTAGCGCTCAGTGGGGCTGCGGGGACGTCACTGCAGCCCTGGTCAAGAGGGCAGCGGTGGCCGCCAGGCGTGAACTGCTCCTTTCTGAGCACGAGCCCACGGCTAGAGGCACCGCCAGCGGTGAACATCTGTACCGACCTGCTGCGGCCCTGAGCCGTGGCGCAGGTGACAGAATTAGTGGGATCAGTGCTGCTGTTCTCGTAAAACGTGTCGGATCAGGAAATATCACTTTCTGGGAAACTCAGTATTTCTGTTCCAAACTGAATTTGGGGCCCTGATTGGTTTGGAAAGAAAATGCTGCTTGGACAAGGGGCCTGCTGCAGTCAGATAGAGAGGAGCCGTGGTAAATGAATGCCAGCATGTTCCTTTTTTTTTTTCTTTTCCGCACAAAGCCCCAGCAGGCTCGTTTCCAGGTATAATTATTGCGGGTGGGATCTTCCTAACCTCTCCCTGGAGTCCAGGTCGACTCTAAGGAGTGTGGGGAGTGTGGGCTGGGCCACTTGCAGGTTGTAGAGGACAAGGCGTTCACGGTGCCCTGTAATTTAGTTTGAAGTGACAGTCCAACCTTGGGCTGTTGACCAGAACATCTGGTTTAGAACGACCCCTGAGGGCGTGGCCGATGGTGGGCCAGGCCCTCGCCCTGCCTGGCTCGCGGCACTCTGCCCCTGAGCACTGAATAATGCTGGAGCAGGTTAATTGATTGGGGCATTTTGGGCACACAAACGGCTTCCCTGGATGTGGGGAGTCAAGGCTGGAGCAGCCAGCTGGACCCCGAGGCCTCTTCGGTGGGGCTTTCTTAACCATCCAATAGCTAACTTGGATGTGTCTGCTGTCCCGGGGGTGAGGAGTTTAATCTTCGTGCTCGCAGAGCCCAAGTCCCCGCCGGAGCAGGAGGGACAGTGGGCCAGGATCTCCTGGTGGTGGGCTGGGGGGTTCACCATTCGCTGTGGACTCAGAGCAGTGACCAAACTCATTTTCACCGAGAACAAAGAAGCAGCTTCTGCGCCAGGAGCCCAGCGAGAAGGGCTCTCATCCAGGGCATGCATTTTATATCCCCCCGTTTAACAAGGTAAAAGTCTGCGAACGCCTGATTTGCACCCTTTACTGAGCAGGTCCTGAGCGTGCACGTGGCCTTCACACGTGCCTGCACATTTTACAAGGCTGCACATTTAAAAGATGTTTGAACGTCCCCAGTGATCGTCAGTGGGGACTTGGATCGGGTCGGAGGGGCGAGGTGCTGTGTATCTTTCAGTCCCTCTGGGAACCAGAAAGGTCTCTGTCAGAGAATTGGCTGGAACATCTGCATTTTGATTATATGAGAACAGTGAACCTGCTGCTTCCAATTTTTATCAGAGCTCCAGGAAGACCAGGGTTTCTGTTGGAATTATGCATTAAAAAAATGCCAACTTGCCCGGCCAGCGTGATTCAGTGGTTAGAGTGTCGGCCCACATACCAAAGTGTCTTGGGTTCGATTCCCAGCCAAGGGCACATACCTGGGTTGCAGGTTCCCTCCCCGGCCCTGGTTGGGGTGCATGTGGGAGGCAACTAATTGATGTGTCTCTCTCGCATGGATATTTTTCTCTGTCTCTCTCTCCCCCTCCCTCCCTTTCTTCCACTGTCTTTAAAAAATCAATGGAAAAATATCCTCCGGCGAGTATTAATAAAAAACATTACCACCTTTCCGGCAAGATATGATAGCAGGAGGGAAACATGGGTGCCAACCCAGGCATTTCTGTTAAGTATCCCCTATATTCCCTCTCTCTGTGGACAAGCTAAATACTTCCAAACTGAGGGCACTTCCCCATGGTAATGAGGTTACTCCTTATATTTTCTTAAAAATTTCGGCGCGTGGCATAGTGGGCGCTGCCGGCGGGTGGCCGTGGCGTCTGTCTGCATGCCTGTGTTCAGGCCGATTTTCGTAGAGGCAGCTGAGTGCCCGGCAGGGAGCTGAGTCGTGTGGACCTTTTTCTGGACTGTTCTCAGTCATGGCGTTAAATGGCCAGGCTTTAATTTTGAACATTTATCTCCCGTTTCCTGTTTTTATCAATCCCTGGAAATTTGAACTTGCTTTTCCCTTGTGGGGAGTCTCATGTTGGCAGAGCTTCCTTCCCATTTTGGCCCCAGGGGAGAGTGAGAAACCATGAAGCAGAAGCGGTTCCCGCGCCTGGCGTCTTCGTTCACAGGGTGTAGAATGCGGCCTTTTTCCTTCAGGGGAGGGGGCACATTTTACTTCCCTGTGTTCTTCCTAGGCCAGCTTCCAAGTTACTGGCCCGTGTGGGCTCGCTGAGGAAGAATCATCTGTTGAGGATGGGTCCAGACCTTCCCTTGGGACCCTCCTGAATTTTGAAAATGCAGCCCGCCGGCCTCAGCTCGTGGCCCGCGTATTTCTCTCCGTGGCCACCCCGCCACAGCAGCCCATGGGAAATGGAAAGATTTCGGCAGATACGTATTTGCCAAGAACCAGGCAGAGTCCACATTCCTGGGAGCCCAAACATCAGACGCTTTGGTTCAAAGGGGCTATTTTTAACCATCTCTCCAGATGTTTGACAATATGTTAACACGGCAGGATTAGCTTTCCCAAAATAGTTAACTTTGCTGCGGTCATATTAGATAATGTTTCCTCCCTGAGCTTTTTTCTTCTAAAATATGACTAAGAAGGGAAAAGACGAGACGGGGAATGTAATGAGACTCGTGACTTGAAGAAAAAACCCCGTATCAGAGGACCCGGCTCCACCCCAGAATCTCCCCCCACCTCCCTTCACAAATAAGAGCTCGCGGCCTCCTGGTCAGGGTGCCGGCGAGTTCAGGACCTGTCCTGTGCTGGGGGCCTGGCCCAGGTGGCTGACTAGCCAAACCGTCGTCTCCTCATAGCAGCTGCAAACATTCTTTCGTGTCTGAAATTCCCATCTGTGCCTCTCTTTTCCACGAGGCAGTGATGTCCCAGGTGATGTCCATGGACTTAGGTTCTGTGCGTGCTGGCTCATGCCAGGTCCCCACAGCCCAGGAGCCCCAGAATCGTGTGGGTCAGTGGCGAGGACACTCGCCTCCGGGAGGGCCGGCGCCTTGCCCATGGTCCCATTCATTGTCTTAACTGTATATTCTCAAAGCCGCCCATTTACCTAAGTCAAGCCCAGATCAGACTGATAAAGACCAATCAGAGTGTCTTCCTTATTTTATCTCAGCAAACTAGCACTTGTCCAACACGTCCTGCATCCCAGGTTTCCATCTGAGTTGGTTCATTTTGAGAGTAAATGTTAGAAGCTCATGATTCTCAACACTTTTAATTCCTCAGGGGCACTGTGGCCAATTCTCTGAAACGCTTGTCTCGAGTGTTTTTATAAAGGCCCCTCCTCACTTCTCTGCTGGAGCCACATGGACCCCCACAAACAAGGCCCCAGTGGGGCGGGAAACCTGGTCGTCAGTGCCCAGGGCCACCCTCTCTGTGACATTTCACCGGAAGGACCCAACTCACTGACACCTGTTGTGCTGATGGTTACGGTTTCGTACAGCCAAGGGCACAGGCGCTTCAGTCGAGAGAAGAGGCTCTGAGCGAGTCCATGAGAGGCCAGCTGGGTGGCTTCCGGTGCCCCTCCCCACGAGGCGGGCAGTGCTGTCCCCAGCATCGGGCAGGGACAGCGGCCACGTCTCCCTTGCTGACCTCAGCCAGCATGTTGTTTCCTCTCCTTTCCAGAGGTAACCTATTTTAGGAGCTCACATTTTAACTAGTAGGGGCCATAATTTAACTGATAAGCAGGAAGCTGAATTTCTGGTTCATTTAGCAGATTGCTTATAGTTCTCCATTCCATGCGCTTGTGATAAAATTCATTCTGAGGAAACAAGTTCACCACGTCGGTATGATTTTGTTAAAGTGGCTTTAATAAGGCGGCAAGTGCAGCATGGCTAACACACACACGCACGTCCACACATGCACACACACGTGCAAATGCACAGGCACACGCCTCTGGCTCCATCCACGTTAGGGAAGCAGGAGCAGGGATTTTGGTGACCAGCTCTGAGGACATAACCTCACTGGGCCTTTTTTCCGCGCCCCTTCACTGTATCAGCTCACGTCTCTGTGGATTCCGTCGTAGAAAGCGCCCTGGAATATTGGCCCCCCTGGTCCTCTGGAAAGATCAGGCTGTTTGTGGAGAGACAGATGATGTTTAAACTTCCTCCATGTTCTGGATATTTAGGAAAATACCCTCAGTGGGACTTTTTTGTAATAGAATAGTGTGTTTTGGGTGTTTCTTGATACAAAAGAAATGCGGTGCCTCCGGACTGTGAACATCACACATCCACCCAGGTTGACAGAGACGTCGCCACGGTGCTTGGGTTATCAGGGAGGCTCCTCTTGTCAAGGGCAGGACGACAGGCAGGCTTAGTGACTCTGTCCTGGACGTGGGGAGCAACCAGACCGCACTCGGAGGCAATTATGATTGTTTCCAGCATTCCTATCCTGGAAATATTCCTTCTTTTTCCCTTTTCTGTAACGTATTTGGATGCTGCCTGGGCATTCTGTGTGTCCTATTAAGGAAACTCCTGCTGTGGCCCAGCCGCCTCTGTTTCTGCCGCGTGTAGATTTCACGGTGTCACCGAGCCTCTTGGACGGACAGCAGGAGTCCCCGCTGCAGGGTGTGGACGGAAGCTCGGGGCTTGTCGTTGCCATTTTAGAAACCTGCTTCCTGATGTAATGTATTTCCAGTGTCTCTGAAAGTAGGAAAACACGAGAGGCAAACAGCCCAAGCGGCGACCGAGACGTCCTTCAGCAGGTGAGCGGATGATTCAGTTGCGTGCGGTCCGTCCGGCCAGTGGGGTGTTACCCAGCATAAGGAGAAACGAGCTGTCACGTCATGAAAAGACGTGGAGGAACCTCGCACGCACGTGACTAAGTGACAGAGGCCCATCCGAAAGGGACACACTACGTGGCTCCAGCCATGTGACGTTCCGGAAAAGGCGACGCCGTGGGGCAGCAGACAGGTCCGTGCTGGGGGCTGGGAGGAGGCTGAACAGGCCGGGCACAGGGGCTCGGGGCAGCGGGCTCATATAACAAAACCCTTGCAGCTGAGGTGCTGGTTCGCCTGAAGCACGTTCACAACCATTTCCTACTTGACTCAGACAACATCTGTGAGAGGCCGGGGGCAGGTCACTTCACTTCTGTTCGACAGATGGACAAAGGGATGGACACACAGTAACTCTGCCAGAGGTCACACAACTAAACAGACCGTCCTTAGTCTAGAACTCAAGTTTCTTGGTGGCAAGTTGAGTCTCCTTTCTTTCGCACCAGCTCTTCTCAAATGCAGTTTTGCCCCCAGGGAACATTTGTCAAGGCCAAGAGGACGATTTTTGCTTCTCACAATCAAGGGGGGGGGATGCTACTGGAATCTGGTGGGTAGAGGCCAGGGATGAAGCTGAACACCCAGCAAAGCCCAGGATGCCCCCGCCAATAGCACAGGATGATCGGACCCTGAGGCCAAGGACTCGGGCGAGAGTGGAAAGCCTCGGCCTGCCCGTTGCGTGAGAGGGCCCTGAAAGCAGGAAGGGCCGCGCAGTGGCCGCGTCTCCCTGGCTCTCCCCCTCGTCCCACCTAAAAGAGAAGGCCTCTCCTTAAGCTCCCCGCCACCCGTCTCCTAAAGGCTTCTGAGCCTTTGTTCCGGAAATCACAGCGGGCGCCTCTTGGGGGCACAGCCCTGAGGGAGCCAAACATCACATCGTTGGGGGGGGGCCCTCCAGGGCGGGCCCTGCTCGGCTGGAGCGCTCGCTTGCCGCCAGCAGCGCGGCACCGATGTAAACGAAGCGCCGCCTGTCTCCCCCTCGTGCTTGCACTTCGCGTATAGAAGCATCGAGATACATGAGTGTTTTTTTTCCAGGAACCAAACTGCCTGAGTAAATGGCTTTCTAATGCAGAGGACAGCTCATCAGTTGTCACCCGCGAGGTGTTCCCAGCAGACCTCTCTTCTGGGCCGCGCACGTCCGCACCTACCCTCTCGTGATTCAGCCGCCCGCCAAGCAGAGCCTGCGGCTTGGTTTTCGGGAGCATGTGCCCATGGCCGTGGAGTGCGGCCGTGGCTGTGACCGTGGACAGCGCAGCCCCGTGGCTCTTGCCCTTCCGACTCTGAAATTCTCTGCACACACCACCTTCTCTGCAAAATGCGGTTAACGGACAAATGGTTCTGCAGGGTCTGCAAACACCAGGTGTTGTCGGAGACCTGGCAGCGGGAGGTTGCTGAGATGCACGCATGCCAACATTTCCCCAAACATTTGTCTGTGTCCGTCCCCAGTTTGCATTTCTTATATTCATAAGGGGAAGCTCATGAAAACAGCTGGTCCGTTTGAACTGCTCCCATCACGGGCAGAGCGGCTACGGTGCATTCTGAGGGCAGGAGGGGTGCTGTGGGGACATCCCTCCTGAGGCCACGGTTTCACCTCCCCTGGTTCCCTCCCACCCTTCTGCTGACAGGGCCTACATGTCACTTAGCTGACCATCCCCTCCATGTAGTTGGATGCCGGGGGACAGCCCTCTGACTTGGAGCCAGGCTGATTGTGTGCTCATTGCCCTGGGCTCAGCTGTCTGTGTGGATGGGCCCCGGCCCACGTGGCTGATGTGAGGACACCAGCAGCAGTAACAGCCACCAAGACAGCACTTAACCACATGCCGTATACCTCCCTGTGGTCACCCTGGGAAGTAGGTCATGCCATCATCATCCCCTCTTTACGGATGAGGAAACTGAGGCAGGGGCTCAGAGAGCTAGGGAATGGTGAGCGAGGATCTGAAACTAGCTCTTCGGCCTCCCGATCTGAGCTGATCCAACACCCCCTTAAGCCACCATGCACAAACCTTTGGGAGGAAGAAGCCGATATCTTTCCTCTGAAGCTCCTGAACCCAGAGCTGCTGGGGGCCAGCAGGTAGCGAGGCTGGTGGGACAGAGCTAAGACAAGGAAGGCAGAGCTGAGAGCCAGCAGGAGAGCTTGACCTCTCATTAACGAGTTTGAGCTCCTGAATCCAACTGTACCTGAAGGACACAGTCCCTGCAGACATACTTCCCTCCTCCACATCGTAGCTGGAGCCAGTGTGAACTGTTTGCAGTTTCCCACGGAACTGCTCTATTCTAATGTACTCCACAAGCACAAAACTGAGGGCCCCGTGAAGCCGCTCTTACTCTGCCTCATCTTGCTGAGTGCTTGCAGACATGGTTATGGAAATTGCCCCATCCCATGCACAGCCTCGAAGTGGCGTTGGCACTTCTCCCTCCTAGGGTTGGGCTTGGCCAGGTGACTTGCTTTGGCCAACGGGATGTTCGCAAATATGCTGTGGGTTGAGGCATGGGCCACCTGGGCCCTGGGCTGGCTCGCCGCAGTCAGAGCTGAGATCAGGATATGAAGGGGCTGAACTGGAGAGGGAGGGCTGGGGGACCCCACCCATGGTCTACGATGGGCACCCACCACCAAGCAACCACATACCTAGTGGCCTCACAGGTGACCCCAGCCAGTCTTGCAAAATTGCTGACCCAGAGATGTCTGAGTGGCCGGGTGTCAGGCTGACTGAAACGCCCTGGCGGGGTGTACCTTGCCACACTTTTCCCTTCTTTTTAGTCCCCTTTCCATCACCCTGATGCTCGTCACTTCGTGGCTGGCCACTCTCCGTGCATCCCTCCCGGGCCACCTCCTCGCTGTCCAGCACACACCTTCCTGAAGCACAGCCTCGCCTGGCCCCTTGTTGGCCAGGTCCCAGCAGATCCTCCAGCCTCTGGGACACAGGGTCAAACGTCTGGACCGCACTTGAGGCCCCGATGTCCAGTTCCTGCCTCTCCAGACCTGTCACGCAACGTGACCCGGCTCCGTCCTCCCCTCAGTGAAAAGCCACCACCTGCCATGTTCCACATTCCATTCTTTTGCCCCAATGCTGCCTCCTTGGGATCGTGCACACCTGTCTCCCCTGAGGTTCTCCCAACTCTTAGAGACCCACGGTGATGCCTGCTTCTCCGCGAAGCCTCGAGGCAGCGCGAGGGGCATGTTTGGCTTCCCTAGACGCTCCCGTTGAGTGGGATCCCTTCGCCACCTGGCCAACCCACTCCCCCCCCTCAGGAGGACCATTATCTTCTGCTGATTCGCCACCTTGGTGCTCAACAGCCTCTGGCTCCTGTTCCTTTCATCACCACACCAGGCGATCAGCAGCTGGAAGAGGCAGGGCCAGCTTTGCACGTAGTCAGCCTGCAGTAAGCAGTCGCTGTGCTCTGAGCCTGCCCACCAGAGAAGGTGCTACAGCGTTCTCCTCAGGTCCTGAAGGCCAGCCAGCGGGAGGAGCCGTCACACCCCTGTTCACCTGAAGCACCAAGAGGTTAAGGGACCTGCTGAGTGGCACAGGGTTTGAGCCCATGTGGCCACGGTACGGAGCCAGCTTCTAACCACTGCCCCACACGGCACCTGTGCAGGTTTCTGTCTCTATTTTCAGAGGAGATCTGATAAGATCAGAGCATCACCTCATCCAGGCTTTCTTGTGGGGCGAAGAAGAAAAGACTGTTGGGATGTGCCCGTGAATTGAGGCTGAAAAAATTAATGTGGTGGACCAGCTCCCTGCTAAGAAATAGAGTGTCATCCCTTTCCAACGGGGGTTTCTTTTCAGGACACGAATTAGCACACTGCTCTTCATTTTGATGATTTTTGGCAAAGGAGTCAGGTTCTTCAGAACTGAAGCCAGCACCCCTGTGTCACAGGGATGGGCTGGCAGCCACGGCTTCTGAAGATCCCCTGGTGGAGCGCTGTGTTCCGTCTGCTTTCTAAACGTGGTTAGAGGGACGGGCGACAGGCTTTCCTTCCTTCACACTTCAACGCCTCCCTCTCTGGCTGATTTGGGGGCCTCTGTGGGCCGCAGCACCTCACTCTCTCCCAGAATGTTCCATGTCCTGGGAGGAGGCTACAGGTTAGCAGCCCCGAATTCTTGCGGATTTGTGGGTGCGATCAGCAGAGGGGCACTGTGGGTAGGATCTGCCTCCCTGGATGTACAGTGCTTTTTTTCCCCATTTCTGAGATATTATGAACCAGAACAGAAAAGCCCATCGCATGCACATCCTGTCCTGGTTCCTGGGGAGGACTCCAGGGGCCTCCACCATGTTTGCTGGGATGGGGGCTCCCGCAGGGGCTGCCCCGGGAGCGGGTGCAGGGACATGGGACAGGAAACAAGGACGGTGCCTCTCTGAGCCCGCAGACTGTGAGGTGCCTGCGGGGACCCCGCGAGGCATGTAAAGGAGATGCTGGATAGAAGGCTGGACCTGGGAGAGGGGCTGCGCCGGAGCAAGGGGGGCGGCCCCCAGCTGGCCTCAGAGCCGGGGGAGGCGCCCCCTGCCTGCCTGGTGCCAGGTTTTGTATCTTCCAGGGGTGGGGCGTGCGCCCCGGAGTCTCCCAGAAGCAGGGCCTAAAGTCCCAGCCCCGTGTGGCTGAGACAGTTTGCCCAGAGGATTGCCCACGGGGCGGGGGGGGGGGCAGCAGCTCCTCCTGCTGGGTCCCGTTAGAGGCAGCCGCGGGCACAGGCCAGCCTGGCGTGATGGGGACAGTCCCGTTCACACCAGTCCTGGAGGTGGCGTCCCGGCTCCTGAGCGTCCTGAACTTCAGAGGCGTTTTGGTTCGAAGCTGCCTTTACCGTCCTCTCTTTCCCCGGACTTGCTAATGAAGCCTCGGGCTCCGCTCACGTGCTGCGTGCCAGCCGCTGAATCTATAACCTTGAACAGACCTGGAACACCAGCCTCTGCTGAGAAAGAAGCCCATAAATGAATCTTTATGTTGAAAGCTTTGTCATTGAACAAGCGCGTATTGTTCATTATCCCTCCAGCACTTCACAAGCAGCTCCCCTGAAAGCACGGCTGCGGGAGGGTGCTTTCCCTGCCTTCCTTTCAGAAACCGCTAGTTCTTTGCAGGTAGTAATTTTGTTTTAAGAAGCGCGATGTTTAGCACCAGGCTTTTCAATAAAATATGTGAGAGAGAGTAATTCTTCTGAAACACTCTGTGTCTACAAAAACCTACGTGGGAGAACTTGAATTGCTCTCTAATAGGCTTTATTACAAGGCAGTTAAGAATCTTTCTAAGAGACATCGAGTCAGAGGCATCACTCTGGGTAAAGCCCGGGAGAGAGAGGAGCCTGTCGCCTCAGGACGGGCGTGATCCTGCCCTGGGTCTTCACCGTTTCTCCTACGAGGGGGCGCACTCGGGCTGTGGGTCCTACACAGGCATTTCGTGCATGTTTAACCTGACTAAGCACAAATAGTGAGATGACATTTATTCTCTTAACCACGTTCTTTAGTCCTGTTCCGCCGGGGGAAACGGAGGCACGAGGAAGGCAGCCCTCAGGGGGCCCGTTGGACGGCGGTTGCAATAGGCAGACTTGAATTCATAAAAGCCGGCTGTAGGGCCTCAGAGATCACAAGACCCGCCACAGTCTGCTCCGCGATTCCTGGGAGAAAGTCCAGGGGGCCTGGGGAGGGCAGGCAGGGGCCCTCGGAGGGAGGGGGTCGGAGTGGGTGGAGCCGGCCAGCTCGTTTCACAGTCAGGTGAAGGGGGCGTCAGAGGCGCTGGTCAGTGACCACAGCGTGTGCGCAGACTTCCCCACATGTAAATGGAGCGACATTTTCATCATTAAAGGTAAGCAAACTCGGGACAGCGAGGCTGCAGCTTTTAGCTGCCTCTTTGAAAATCCCTCAGTCTAAGAACTTGAACTTATAAACTCAACTCTCAGCATCAAAAGCACTGGGTGTTAAGATAAACTCCCAGGGTGGCGAGCCTCTCACTGTCCCGCTTTGCAGAGGGTCAGGGACAGTCCCAGGGCAACCTTCTAATCAACCAAGATGGTTTTAACAGGGATCCACAGAGACCCCCCGGTTTGGGTGACAGTTCTGTCTGCTCCAGGGTGGTGGGGAAAGTCAATGGGTGACCCATACGAAGCACTTAGAGGAGCACCAGGGCCATCTCAGGTGCCACTGAGTTGTCCCCTGGGCCATTTTAACTGTTATTATTTTATGATGACTCTCGTTGCCATGACCGCAGCCATGTGAGGACAGTCACTTTCCTTTGGAGACCCACCAGGGTGTCATCCTCAGCAATGTGGGGGGGCTCCCAGCTGAGCGGGGCCTCTTTGGATTCGACATGGGGGGGCTGTCAGTAATTTGTTTATTTTACTGCTCTGTTTGTCAAATAACAATATCACAGGCTGTGCTGGGGAATGGAAATTAAATTCTTAATGGACTCTAAGTAGTAATGAAGGAAGGAGGTGCCCAAAGGAGGCTCTCACGTGACAATTACAACAAATTATGGAGTCGTCACTGTCACCTGCTTTTGGAACTGTGGGGCAAATAAAAATGCTTGTTTGGAAGCAGGACCTGCAGCCAGTACTTGCTCATTAAAACTCCTCTGTGTGCAGGGCACCTAACCGTGGCCTTTGCCTGGCCCAGGTTTGGGGTCACCTCGGGCCACACAAACTCTCCTCCAGGGACTCATGGGACCATGAATGTGTGTGAAGGCGGGAAAAACACAAGACAGAAATGACTGTTTTCAACTTACGGTTTTTCTTTTAGAGGCAGCAAGAAGAAACTACCCGTAGGGACCCCAGCACCATGGGGCATAAAGTGGTATTAGGGGGGGAGCCTTTTCTATAAATGTTAACGCTCAGTCTTCGTAAGCCGTGTTCTCCTACCACCACTGGCTGTCACGCCCATGACCGCGTGGCCCAGCCCAACTGTGCCCACCTGCTGAGCACTCCTGGGAGCGCCAGGCCACACCACACACCCCAGAGTCCGGGCACCTCGCTCAGCCTAGAGGCAGGAAATGCAGGCTCATTATTGTGAAAGTGCCGGAACATGTAGCTCACTTTGAACAGTGCCCTGAGCACATCTCCCCAGGAAACTGTGTTCTTCCCACATCCACGGTGTTTGGGCCACAGAGCATGGCGCTGACCCAGTGGGGGGCGCGGGGAGAAAGATCTTCCTTCTCAGGTGGGAGTTCGTGACCTCCAGGGCGTGTCCTGGTTAGAATCGTGTTTTCCCAGAGCCCTGACCAGGCCGTATCTGCTCATGAGTCTGATTCAAACTACTTCTCCGGGTCTGTTGCTGAAAGCATCCCTTAATGTTGAAGGTTCCTTTAAGCCTGCAGCTTAAAAGAATCCAGATAATACCTATCAGACGTGGCCTCTGTGCGGCAGAGCAGTTGTAAGCGATGGAAAGGAGGGGCCGCCCTGGGAAAGGGCAGATTATTGGGATTTATCTGGGGACCTGTTCAGACCTGGAGACGCCAGGTGGGAATAGTTTTCTTGGGTGACGGAGGAGGTCGAGCACACGCCTCTCCACGGCCCTGCTCACCCCACAGAGCTGTTGTGATGCTGGAGGAACATGCGGGGGAGTGTGGCCTGGACGCAGGACCTGCCCACAAAATGAAGAGGGGTGGAAATGAAGGGGGGGAATGAAGAGGAATGAAGGGGGGGAGGAATGAGATGGGCAGGCAGGGAACCTGTAAGAAAGCCGTGGTGTGGCCTCTTCACCTGAGAACCAGCCTGGAAAACAGGCTCCACTGGGACAGGACCCGGGGCCTGACGAGACAGCGCAGGACAGCCCAGGGAGGCAGCTTTCCCCCCGTGGCTGCACTGCCCTGCCTCCTGAGCGTGAGCGTGGCCCGCGGGAAGCACCCGTTTCTAAGCCCGAATGCTCTCGGCGTCTCTCCCACCTTCCCCGGCTGTCGCTGGGCCAGCTTCTGATGAGGCCAAGGCAGTGCTTTCGGTTTGTGGGAACTGGTCCAAAGTGTTTTCACTGAAAGAAAGTGTTGAAAGTAAAGCTCTACAGGCTCTTTTCTGCACGTTGAAAGCAGCTTTGAGGTGCAGCCTCTGGTTCGTGAGGCCTGGGCCCCGTCGTACGAGCACGTGTTGCTCTGAGTGGACTAGAGCCCCACCTGCCTGCCGGTTCTTCAAAAGCTGCAGAGCCCGCCCACGGGGTCGTGTGTCTGTACCTGGTGGGGAGCAGCAGCTTGGCGAGCTGGGGAGGGGAGCGGAGAAGGAGAAGCTCCGCGGCGAGCGCGGGTGGAGGCCAGCGGCGACGGCTGCCCTCTCCTCAGGCGCGTAGCTGGGCACTGAGATCCTGCGGCTCCGCAAAAATGTGTTCGACTTTCTCTCTGTTGAACGAAAAAGGTATAACTTTGATTCATTCATACCGATGGCTGTTGTGTTGGCTGTTGTCATCTTTTTGTTTGACAGTCAGGAAAGAGGTCAGTGCCCCTGACTGAAGAGTCACGTGTTGCATGTTTTAAAATCCTCGCTGCACCCGGTTGAGAGCCACTGCCCTGCACTCACCCAGCCCGGGCGTGGAGGCTCCCTGAGCAC
This sequence comes from Miniopterus natalensis, assembly GCF_054644295.1. NCBI lineage: Eukaryota > Metazoa > Chordata > Mammalia > Chiroptera > Miniopteridae > Miniopterus > Miniopterus natalensis. The sequence continues at coordinate 82,147,047 of NC_142087.1, forward strand.
CAGGCCCCTCCCGTGCTGTGAGCTCCCTGGCGCCCACAGGGCGGAGGGAAAGCAGAGCAGGTAAAACTGCCGCAAGCACCATGAAGAGAAACAGTCTTCCCTCCTTGGCAGAAAGTACTCTCACCAGAACTAGCTTCTAAAAGACTTTCCCTGGCGTGTGGGCCTCCAAGGTTGGCAACGCTGAGAAATAGATTAGACAACATTCTTAACGTTTCTGGGGTTGTTCAGCCACTTTAGTTAGTGAAACGGTGGGGACGATGTTGAAATACAGCTCTCTGAAGATTTCTGTGGGCCAGAGAGGGCTCGGCAGGAGTGAATATTCTTACAAGGGCTTGGCGACCTCCAGGGGGAAGTTAGAGTAGCTGGGGAACAGGTGAGGCACAGGCACTGGGCAGCACCCTCCCTGCAGGGCATGGGTGAGGAGTGGACAGGGGACCCCTCGCCACTGTACCTCCTGCGTGAGACCAGACTGAAGGGTGGGTTGTCGGTGGAGTAACTGACGTGGGCGAGCAGCTGTGGCCCCGGGGAAGGAGAGGCTCATCTCGGACCTGGCGGAGGGCGCCTGCTCCCGGCTCTGCGCGGGCGGCCCGCTGACCAGCCTCCGAAAGCAGCCGCTGCGGGCTGCAGGCTTCACTGCAAATGCCAAGGACTTTCTCTCAAAAGAGGGCAAAGAGACGCAGGAAAGGGGGTCGCAGACTCAGAGCAGCCCCGCCGCGCGTGGATGTGCAGCCTCTGGAGAGCGGCCCAGCTTCTGCGGGTGGTGCCCTGGGTGGCCCGTGAGAGGGGAGAGGCAGGCGTGGTCCGGCTGCTCTGGGCGTCAGTGCCCTGATCTCCCTGAGTCACAGGACACAGATCCCATGTCATTGGTCATATATCAGAAGGACATAGGTCATACCCAACCTCAAATTCAGGCGTAGCGCTTGGGCTTTAGGATCTTTGAATCCAGCGTGACGAGCCACGTTCTGAATGAATTGTGCACCTGGCGACACTCAACACGTCAGGTGAGCCTGTGGATCAAATGGACACAATTTTTCAAAATTCCATCTGCCTACTGGCATTTATTCTCACAATGAAAAGGCGTTTTGCCATTTGAACTCTGTGTCCTTGGCTTGCCCTGGGGGGGACAGAGAATCAAGGCAGGTCACCTGGCACCCCGTTTTGAGGCTGGTTTTCTGTGATAGTAATCCCCCTCCCTTCTCTCTGCTTGAGCCCGGGGAGGATGCTCCCTTCCCACTCGTTGGGGCTGCAGTGAGTGGTCTCTTGTGTCCTAACCTTGGGTCAGGGGACTGCCACCCTCGGAACAGGACCTCACTATTTACAGATGTCCTGAGGTGACCTGAGCCCCAGGGCTCAGCATTCAGCGCCCAGGCAGTGTCCCGCGTCACTGGGTAGGTGTGGCTGGACACCCACCGGGGCCCGAGCCCATGGCTCTGTCTGGATTCCCAGGTCTTCATTTGGCCCGAGGCAGGCTTGGTCTGACTCTCGGTGGGCGAGCGCATTTTATTAGGAACCGATTGTAGACCTTGTGTTTTCCCCACTGTCTCCAGAGCCACGTTTGCTGCTGAACTGGGCTCAGAGTTGGTCCTTAAACATCATCTCGGGAGGATCTCCACACCTGGGGTACTGGCGGTGACGTCCTGGGCCGCCTCTCACTGTAACCCAGGGTGATGGTCCCCCAGGGGACGTTTGGCCCTGTCTGCAGTTTTTTGGGTGTCACAACTCAGAGTACCAACAGAGAGGCACACTGGCCCAAAAAGTCAACAGGGTAAGATTAAGAGACCCCAAGTTAACCAATGACAGACACTTTTAAAAGTGTTAATGTTAATACTACGGCAGCATTCATTTAGGCCTGGCCAGTGTGGCTTAGTGGGTTGGGCATTGTCCCATGTGCCAAGAGGTCACCAGTTCAATTCCTGGTCAGGGCACATGCCCAGGTTCCGGGCTCAATCCCCTGTAGGGGACGTGCAGGAGCAGCCAATCGATGCTGATGTTTCTCTCTCATCTCTCTCATCAATGTTTCTATCTCTCTCTCCCTTTCCCTTCCTCTGTCTCTAAAATAAGTAGAAACCTATTTTAAAAAACAAAACCATTAATTTAAGGGATGAAACTGATGATATGCCACACCTCTTCATTCACTCATTTAATTCTCAACTGTGGGGCGTGCATGGGTCTTTCCCTCACTGCCAGTGGGGAAACTGAGGCTCAGAGGAGTTGGGTAGCTGCCCAAGGTCAGTTCGCTGCGTTGTTCACCCAAACAGGAGCTGCGGGACACCACGTGTGTGAGACGTGGGCCCAATCTTGCCAAGCACAAACCCCCCGGCTGCCCCCTGGCAGAAACTGGCCTCCCTACGAGCTGGAAACGACCAGGACGTGGCAGCCTGGGTCTGTGCCACCTGCAGGTCTGACTAATGACCTCGATTGGTACCAGAAACAGAATTACATTGATTCCTCCCTGATGGGTAGGGATGGCGACGTCCCCCTTGATCTCGGCCCAGAGGCTGTCGGGGAGCCCACGCTTCACTTTATATCCACACGGTGCCTTCTCATCACTCTCCCTGCTCCACCCCGAGGGCCTGACTCCGAGTAAGTGTGTGATTTCATATGGGGGAGAGAGGAAACCACAGAAGCCGGCTGCTGCGAGCGCGGGGGATGCTGTGTCTCTTTCATTAAGCAGCTCGGCTCTCATTGTTTCACGTTTCAGCTTTTTGCTGAAGATGCAGGGCTTGATGGGATTTTTCTTGAGGAAATTATTTTTAAATTAGCCTCTGCTGTCATTCACGTGTCGGAAGGAAGGGCTGTGACGGCGGTGGCTGGACTGAGCATGGAGCATTTCCAAATTTACCACAAGGTTTCAGCCACGATTGCTGAATAAAAACAAGAGCAGGGAAAAGAGCAGAGCCACCGTCAGCCATGGCATTCTTTACTGGGCTGTCTAAATGGTGGTTCGAAACAACCCTGAGCCCTGAAAACGGCTCCCTGGCTCACCAGGGGCTCTGTCACTCTGGGGTTATGGCTGTGGAATCCCATCAGTGGAAATGTGCCATGAAGTCCAGGGAATTGCCGGGGTCCAGGTGGACGCTGTGCCTTCCCTTCCTGTGATGCTAAGAAAAGAAGGTAGCACCATGGGTGGAGGAGTCCGGCACCCAAATTTGGGCTGTGCGACCAGCCCCTGACATTGTTAGCGTGGGTCCCGAGGACCACGGACCTCGTGCCTGCTCTCACCTGTCATTCCAAACAACACGTGTTTACAAGGGTAGGTGCCCTTGGCCAAGGGGGCATGAATGGGGCTGTTTTGTTCTTCTCTGTGCCACCAATACTTGGCATCATGACTGGTACACCATAGGCACTCAATAAATGTTGGTGAGAAAAGACAGGCAGAAAGAACGAGAGTGTCTTCGCTCCCAAGAAGCGAGGGTCTGGCGTGTGTTTAGGGAAGTCCCAGCCATCACGTCCGCTTGCTGCTCGCTGCATAGCATCCAGCATCCATGCAGAACTTCCGCTCTTTGTAAATCTTCCCTGAAAGTGGAAAATTTCTGTTGGCAAGTTGAGAAAGAAGCCCGGGTGCACAGGTATCCGCCAGGTCCGTTAGGAGTCCGGAGATGGCATCTGAACGTGGAGACTGAGTTAGACAAATGCAATCCAAACATCATCAATTAACTTCATACCATATAGGATTTGATAGTCATTTGCTCCCCCAGAAGAATTCTGAATGCAAATCACAGCAAAAAGTAAAGTGGTTTTATTATTAGTGTTAGATATTGACATAGGTTCTAGCGGGGAGTAAACAAGAGTATGACACATTAGGGTAGAAACAGTCCTTTCCAAAATTGTGAGTTAGGAAACTTAAACTCAAGAAGCTGATGCATCCTATTTTCATATGTGTTGCAAGAAACAAACTCCAGCCCTGGCCAGTGTCGCTCAGTGGTTAGAGCATCGGTCCATGTACCGAAGGGTCATGGGCTCAATGCCCGGGCACAGGCACATACCTGGGTTGCAGGTTCGATCCCCGGCCCTGGTTGAGGCACGTGCAGGAGGCAACCAATCGATGTGCCTCTCACATCGATGTTTCTCTCTTGTTCTCTGTGTCCCCCCTTCCACTGCCTCGAAAAATGAATGGAAAACATATTCTCAGCTGAGGCTTAACAACAACAACAAAAGAAACAAACTCTAAGCCACTCTGTGTTCTTATTAAAATCCAGGTTCTGTAACAGCTCCGCCCTGAACTGGGGGTATTACGAATGCTCTGTGTTTAACAGTTTGGCGGCCAGTGACATTTCTTCAGTTCTCATTTCTTGCTTACACATGGGTGCTCATCACGGCTGACTTCGGGGGGTTATCTAGTGCAAGAAAGGGGGGCTGCTGAAGGATCACATCGTATCCACGTAACTTTTGTCCTTTCCTCTTTAGGAGAAACCCTCCACCTTGCTAACCCCAGGGCTTAGGCTGAAATGTATCAAAAATTCAGTGAACATTTCCGTGGTAGCTGCGCGGTGCAGAGTTGTGCTCTGAGTGACGTGAACTTGAGCCGGCCTGCAAGAGCCGGAAAGAACGGGGCGCAGGGGCCCCGGAGGCGAGGCGGGCCCGGGAGTGCTGCCGGCGGCGGCGCCAGGAAGGCGCTGGGGCCCGGGTGAGGGTGGACTGGGGCCTGCGCCTCCTGTTCTGGGCAGGGCTGGCGGGTGGCACCTGCCGTCAGCCTGTCAGTGTTTCAGAAGGAGCAGGGTGTTGGTATCAGGGAAGCGGGCTTCATAGCGTGTGTTTGGAAGTGTTCCTTCCTCTTGAATTTATGGGATAGTTTCAGAAGGATGTGGTAAATTCATCTGCAAGAGATTACACAGTGGGGAAATGACCGTCTCTTCAACAAATGGTGCTGGGAAACTGGGTAGATGCATGCATGAAAATGAATCCAGGCCACTGTCTTCTGCCATGTACAGAAGTAAACTCAAAGTGGATTGAAGGCCTCAGTGTAATACCTGAAACCGTGAGACTCCGAGAAGAAAGCAGAAGGCATCAGTCTTGGCTATATTTTTTGGATATGTCTCCCTGGGCAAGGGCAACAAAAGTAAAAACAAACAAGTGGGACCACGTCAGACCAGGAAGGGACCGAGCACGCCTCTGCCACCGGGAGGCACAAGAAAGTCCCCGCGGTCCAGGCACTCAGGTGCCAGGCCGTGAACACCCGGGCGCCAGGAAGATCAGCTGTCGGCTTAGTGGCCCATAGCTCCCCGCTTCCTTACGGCACGGATGTGGTGGCAGGTACCCCGTTATGAGAGTTCGGGGGGTTTTGTTTTCCTAAGTGAGTTCGCAACATGTTGTGTCGAGTTTTTTAGTAGAATATATTTTCTTAAGTCAGATGCCACAACTACAAATAAACACACAGACACGTATAAATACACACATTTTCTCCGAAGGTGGCTTTCTAGCAGCCGCAGTCGCCCTGGTGCCACGTCTAATTAGTAGATTGTAGAACAAGACAGGGCCGTCCTGATGATAACAGCGGCCCCCAGTCTGATGACAACGCTGTGAGCGGCCCGGGCTCGCGTCGGTCCCCGCGAAGCCAGGACTCCGAGCGGGGTCGCCGGCGGTGAGCACCGAGGCCGAGGCGCCCGGCCTGCCGGCTCCAGGGTTAGCAGAGCTTCTCGGGGGGAAGCTGGAAGAAAAGCCGGCGGTGCTGGTGGGGTTCGCACGTCCCAGAGACCAGGTCCCACTCTAAGAGAAGCAGACAGTCGTGCAGGTAAAAACAAAAGGTCCCTCCCACACAGTACCTGACCGGGAGCCTTGAGCTTGTCTGGGTCACCGAAAACGAGGCAAGCCTGAGAAGCTGTCACAGCCACGGGAGCCTCAGGAGGTGTGAGGCAGTGTCACGTCACAGCGTCCTGTCACAGAAGAGGTGAAAACCAAGGAAACCTGGAAAGACTACGAGGGCAGTCATTAATCATCAGAAATGCCCCCACGAGGCGAGGTGTTCGCTAGGGAAGTGGGTGCAGGCTCGATGGGGCTCACTGTGCTGCCTTTGCCACTTTCCTGTGAATCTAAAACTATTTTAAACTAAAAGGCCTGCTTTGAAAAGTGTGAACAAGATCATTTAGAGCACCTATCATTCCGCCCTGGGGGCAATCACTGTGGATATTTTGGGGTGCACTGCCACTGCCTCCACCACAGAGCACGCAGACTGAGACCCTGGTGGGCGCAGCTCCTACCGCGTCCCCCCTTAATGTGTAGGAACAGAAGCTTTGCCCCTGTGTCGCTAAGAGCGGCTTGGCCATCAGTCGGTGATCAGTATGTACACAGATGCATCACGGAGAACACTGCATTTCTGGAGATGGAAGCAAATTCAGAAATGGATTCTGTGTGGCCGCCCACGTGCCCCGCTGCGTGGGGCCTGAGTGCTCCAAGTGGAGATCGAGGCCTGAGAAGCCGCCTCCCTGTTGAAAGCTGGTCCCCAGCGACGTCCAGCCAGCCAGCTGCCGGTTATGTGCCCAAGTCCCCTCCTGCTGGACCACAGCAGGCTGTGCTGATGGGCTGGCACCAAGCGGGTGGCCTGTGAGGGACGGCGGAGGTTCCCGAAGAGCTGTCGGCAGGGTGTTCTCAGGAGCCGCAGCCGCTTGAGGGTCCCGACCATGGGAGGCGACCGGGTGTGTCTGCTGAGCTGCTCTCGGCTGGCACAGGGCCTTTCGCACCTGAGGGCAGGACAGAGGTGGCTCTAACTCATTGCTTGACACCAGAGAGGAAGGAGGGGCTGGCAGGGCTGGCACACAGCTCAAGGTGCGGACAGCCACACTGCACTGCTGCCTACCTCTGTCTCGGGGGGCGCGCGGACAGCCACCTCCACCTCCTGGACCAGCACCGGGCTCTGGCCCAGGTTCTAGGGCCGGCCTCTGGAAGAGGGTGGGCTAGGATTCCAGGACAGATTTGGATGGTCAACCCCCACCCACCGCAGACAGTGGAGGAGGGAGGGATAGGGGTGAACACATGCCCCACAGTGTCCCTTGCAGGAGGAAGGGTAGGTGACATCTCTGTGGCATCCTCTGGGAACAGTAAGGGTTCGTGGTGGCTGGAGAACTCGGGCCAACACAGGGGCCTAGTTCCCAGCTGTGTGGATATCCATCGGTGCCAGCTTTCAGAGCCTCCTACCCACAGAGGAAGGTCAGCTGGACAACAGTGACAGTGTTTCGAGGTAGCAACACATGAGCCATGAGAGGCACCGAGAGCTGCTCTGAGAATTCAGTCAAGTGTGTGCTGGGGGTGGGGGAATCAGCAAGGCTTCCTGGAGGAAGGAGCATTTGAGGTGGGCCATGAGTGACAGTGATGGGGACAGTTCTTCCCGACCCCTGAACAGGAAGGCGGGAGGCAGGGAGACACACGTGTCTGGGGCACATGGGGACATCATCTTGCCTCACCTGAAGCCAAGGAGGCCCGAGGAGGAGAGTGGGCGCCTAGGTGGGTGGTGGACCAGGGAGGAGCTGCCAGCCCGGGTGGCATCCGCTATCACAGGTAGGAGGTGACTGGGACCCCTTGAGCTGAGGAAAGACCGCATGTCACCCTGTACTCAGGACATCATGAGGTGGAGTGTCATATTTTAGGGATGACAAAAGAGAGAGAGAAAGGACAGGGGTTCCACATGGCGAGCTCCTGGTGCAACTCGACCGTGAGCTCTGCGGGTGGCTGGGTTAGCCTCCTTCGGAAGCCGTCGCCACTGTCCACTGCCTCCATGGTCAGCATTGGAAACCTCCCTCCTGGAGGGCATGAGCCTGCCTCCTGTGTGTCTCCATGGAGTGTCAGTCACCGAAAGCCTGAAAATCTGATCAGAAAGGTCCTCAACCCGGAAAGGGAGTGATTTGGATAAGCTGATGCTGTGATCTCAGGGCCTCCTCGGAGTGAGGCTCAGACACTGGGCAGCCCTGAGCAGGCCGGCGTGGCCGTGGTTTCCCAGTGGGCATTGACTTTGCACTCTGCAGTTTTGGTCCGTCCCCAGGAACTGTGATTAAGGCACGAGGCTGGGCCCTGGGGGTGGGACGGGAAGCCTCCCCTCCCTGCCCCCAGCACTGGCTGTGGTCCGACAGCCTGTCGGGACTGTTGGGTGATTACACGGTGATAAAAGTGGCAGAAACGTGCACCCTAAATTATTTTAGTGGAGGCGGGTCCTACGTGCATGAGACAGAAGACACCGATTGGGCAGGATTGTCCTATCAATCGGAGAGGAAGCTTCTGCCACCTGGGGTGGTCACCTACCTGTGCTCTCGCTGGTGGGCCTGAGCATCAGAATCACCGGACCCCAACCCACCATCCTGAAAGTCCTGGAAATCCACAGCTGGGGACCATAGTCCTAGAAGACATGTGAGATTTTCTGTCCTTTTTCTAAGACCCCCTCTGCCAGGGCTGGTCCTGTAAGGGTCCCATGCGTCTGACCGAATGGAGACTCCATTGAAACATCCCGTCCACACCCCAGATCAGCTCAGACCAGGCTGCAGACTCAGAGGTGCCCGCCCCACGTGCCAACGAGAAGGGTCTGGAAGGAGCAGTCTTCCCTTTGACCAGACTTGGTACTTTCAGACATTTACTGAAGGTAGATTTTAGCTCTTTACAACTCAGAGTATGTATGCATTAAGTGATTTTATGGCCGTCGTATCAAGGGAGAAAGAAAGGTGGAGAAAAATGTCCATGTTTAGCAGGTCTCTGGCAGGTGGTAAAAGTTCTCTGAGCTTCTTAATCAGAAGCAGGGCCCACCCCCGCCCTGGGCTTGTCACCCTGGATGCTGTCCCATGTCACAGTCCTCAACTGACTTCCTGCCCCAAAGGCACCGAGGCACTAAATTGTGAAACTCATTTCTGTTTTCATGGAAAGTGAATACCTGGAAAATTCCCGCAGCCCTGATCGAATGCCTGCAAAGGCCTCTGCCTGCTCTCTGAGGCCCGCCCCCGGGGCCCCTCGCCGGCATCCACCTCATCTTGTGTCCTCATGTTGCGGAGTGTGTAATCAGCCCCGTTGTGTGTAGGGAGCCGGGTGAGCCTTCCAGTTCCTCAGGGTGGGCGAGGAGTGCCCCTGAGCCCGGCGGCGTGCGGCGGGCACCCGGCCGTCCGGCAGCTCTCTCGAATCTGTGGCCTCACCCGATTGTCCGCGCCTCACATCCTGCGGTGGTCATCGGGGTGTAGTGCGTGACTGTGAGCTCCAGACCCCCATGAGTTCTTAAGCCAGGCCTGCGAGAGGGGTTCTCAAACGTGAGCCCTGGTCATGTGAACAGATCGGCCTCCCAGTCACCCGTTTGCAGTTTGAATCATTTGTCCCCGGCCTGGAAGGGCTGAGTCTAAGGAAACACTCGTCGCTGACACCTCCTCCCATCACAACCCTGTTGCACAAGCTCAGGCTTATGCAAAAGAGCAAAAGTAGGTCATGGGAGGGAGGGGGCAGAGATCGCTGCGTGAGCAGTCACCAGAAATGCCCAGTGCTGGCCGCAGGCCGCTGAGCAGCCGGAGCTGTTTTCCAGACCCGTGCTCCCTCAGTGAGGTGGCCGGTGACCGCGGCAGACGCACCTGCGGAGGCCGGTGGCTGCAGACGGCAGGTGGGCTGCCCCTTCCTCCTCCTGCAGCCTCGCTGCTGTGAGCTCAGGACGTTTCATTCCTGACCGAGAGCCCAGTGCCCGTGGGGCACCAACAGCTTTGAAATCAAGGGTGGGTTTTTGTTTGTTGGCTAGTTTGTTTTGGCAAATTGTAAATTCAGTCCATCAAACTCAGATTGTTTTTAATAGGATCTGGACACCAGCGGGGTTTTTCTTTTCCTCCATTATTGAACCCAGTGTGCTGCCCAGTTGCAAAATGGGGATGGAAGCCGCTCGGCCGGTTCACACAGCAGCTTGACGTCTCGGTGGAGCATCCACCTGCAGATGTCCCGGGGGAAGGCAGTCTCTGCCGAGCCCCGAGCCTGTCCTCCTGACCCTACCCTGGCCT